>NW_025172546.1:0-1842 GCF_004010195.1 Chiloscyllium plagiosum | reverse complement strand
GATAGGGGAGGAATTGGCAAGGTTGGATTTATCTCACTTTTTGTCAACAGGACACTACTGGGCAATTATCTCCATTTCCAGGTAGATGCTGCAGCTGTAGCTGTACTGTAACAGAATGGATAGGGACTCGGCACGTTCAGGATCACAGCTCTTTCACCTTATTCCCACAATGTTAGTCAGGGTGCATTGGCTTCACAGTATCCAATATCTGCAGCTGTTTCTCTGTCACATGGAGTCAATAGTACTGACTGAAGACAGGTATCGGTGATACTGGGGACTACAATGGATTGGCCCTTTGGAGATTACTGGCTGCAGGTAGTTGCAAATGCTTCAGCCTTATCCTTTGTGCTAGGTTCCCCCATCATTGAGGGTGGGGAACTTGTGGAACCTCCTCCCCTTGGCAAATTGGTCCTTACCTATGAAAATGTCCATCCCCATTAACCCCATTTCCCTGTACATGGCCCGTAGCCTTCAAATCCTTTCCTATCCATGAATTTGGCTAAATGCACTTTGAACGTTGTTTATGTACCTGCCTCAACCACCTCTGCTGGCTTCTTATTCCATATGCGGACCTCTCTCTGTGTGAAATCATTGCCCCTCAATTCCCTTTCATTCTTTTCCCTCTAACCTTAAACTGGTGCCCTCTAGTCCTTGACTCCTCAACCCTGGGAAAAAGACTGAGCACATTCATCCCATCCATACCTTTCTTGACATGTTACACTTCCATAAGATTCCCATCCCAGGCTCCTTTGCTCTAAAGAAAAAAGTCCGAGCTTGTCCAACCTCTCCCTCCAACTCACACCCTGAGTCCTGGCAACTTCCTTGTAAATTCCTTCTGCACTTTATCCTGTTTAATAACATCTTTCCTACAGCAAGGTGACCAAAACTGAACATAATATTCTAAGTGCAGGCCTAGTCACCATTCTGTATAACGGCAACATAACTTCCCAACGTCTCTACTCAATGCCCTGACTGATGAAGGCCAGTGTGTCAAAAGCTGCCTTCACTGCCCTGTCTATTGTGACTCCACTTTCAGAGAACCATACACCTGAACTCCAAGGTCCCTCTGTTCCACTACACTCCTTCAGGCCTGAACATTTATCATGAAACTCCTACCTTGATGTCACTTCCCAATATGTAACACCTCATACTGATCAACATTGAACTCCAATTGCAATTTCTCAGTGCACGTGCTCAGTTGGGAGTAAGTGAGGACTGCAGATGCTGGAGATCAGAGTCAGAAAGTGTGTTGCTGGAAAGGCACAGCTGCTCACGCAGCATCTGAGGAACAAGAGAGACGACGCTTCATGCGCAAGCTCTTCATCAGAAATGAGGGGATGCCCTCAAGATGCCTGAGAGAAAAATAGGATGTGGTGGGGCTGGGAGGAGGGGAAATGAAGAAACTGGTGAAATCGACATGGCCCAATCACATTGGATCATGGTAACCTCCTCCGCAGTTCACTACACCACCAATTTTGGTGTCATCTGCAAACTTACTAACGATACCTCCTATGTTCACATTCAAATCATTTATACAAATGATGAAAAGTAGTGGAACCAGCTTCGATCCTTATGGCACACCACTGGTCACAGACCTCCACTCTGAAAAGCAATCCTCCACCACTACCCTATGTCTTCGACTTTCCAGCCAGTTCTGTATCCAAATCTCTGTATTCTATGAGATCTAACCTTGCTAACCAGTCATCCATGAGGAACCTTGTTGAATGCATTACTGAAGTTCATATCAATCATGTCCACTACTCTGCCCTCATCAATCCTCTTTGTTACTTCTTCAAAAAACTCAATCACGTACATGAGACATGATTTCCCATGCACAAAGCC
>NW_025172545.1:0-1842 GCF_004010195.1 Chiloscyllium plagiosum | reverse complement strand
AGAATTCTGTTGGCTCACGATCTGGAGCTGCAAGAGTGAGAGGCGCTGACAGAAGCAGTAATTAGACCCACACAGTGAGGTAAACCAAATGCAGAGATACTGAGTGATCGCACCAGATTACAGGAAGATATCAGGATCAAACAATGGTCATGATGAAAGTGTTTTGATTCATGGTGCACTGGGATCAGTACTAAGTGAGGTTGAGCTACGAGTGGGAGAGGCGATGGCCTTGTGTTTCTCACACCAGACTGTTCATCCATACTTTAATGGCAGTGTCCGGTATAGCCATCTAACTGCATAATATCCTTTAAGGAAGGAATTCTGTTATTGGCCTACATTTGACTCCAGACCCAGATCGATGGGGTTGACTCTCAACTGAAATGATCTGGCAAGCCACTCAGTTCAAAGGAAGCTCGGGGTGGGAAATACACGCTGGCTAACCAGACAGAGAAAGATCCCACGAGTAAATTGAAACAAACCGTGCTGGGACCAGTGTCCTGGCCAATCATGTCTGTAGGTTTATGGCATGGTTTTAAATTGACAGAGAGAATGCAAAGGTTTCAGGTGAAATGAGCTTTCCGAATCCAAAGAGAAAATGAAGATGTAGCTGAAGACAAGCAGAAAGGAACAGGAAGGGACAGAGTTTAACTGAAACTGTATATCAGTGAATTGGACTGCGAGAAGAAATTGTGGACTGTGGCACAGAGATAAAAGAGATTTAGTGGTTAAAGGGTGAACAAAAGGTGGAACATAAGTATTCTATTGTACACATCTTTGTATGTCTGGAAATGGACAGTGGAAAACATTTACAGCCATAGAGATGTACAGCAAAGAAACAGACCCTTCCATCCAACTCATCCATGACACCCACATAACCTAACATAATCTCGTCTTATTTGACAGAACTTGGCCCGAATCCCTCTCAACCCTTCCTGTTCGTATACCCATCCAGATGCCTTTAAATACAATAATTGTAACAGCCTTCACCACTTGCTCTGGCAGTTCATTCCATACACGCAACACCATCTACATGAAAATGTTCTTCCTTAGATTTTGTTTATATCTTTCTCCTCTCACCCTGAGCCTAGACCCTCCAGTTCTGGACTCCAATACCTTAGAGAAAATACCTTATCTTTCAATCCTATCCATGACTCCCATGATGTTGTAAACCTCCATATGGTCATCCCTCAGCCTCAGATATTCCAGGGAAAATAGCCCCAGACCATTCAACTTCTCCCGATATCACAAATCCTCCAATCATGGCAACATCCTTATTAATCTTTTTTGAACCTTTTCAATTTACACAACATCCTTCTGATATGGATAAGACAAGAATTGCACGCAATATTCAAAAACTGGCTTATCCAATGACCTGTACAGCCACAACATGACCTCCAACACCTCTACTCAATGCTCTGATCAATGAACACAAGATACCAAACACCTTCTTCGCTGTCGTGTCTGCCTGCGATTCTACTTTCAAGGAACTATGAACCCGCACCGCAAGGTCTTTTTGTTCAGCAACACTCCTTAGGATCTTACCATTCAGTGTATCAGTCCTGCTAAGATTTGCTTTTTCCAAATGCAGCGCCTCACATTTATCTAAATTAAACTCGATCTGTCATTCCTCAGCCCAATGGCCCATGTGATCAAGATCCCGTTGTAATCTAAGGTAACACACTTCACTATCCACAACACCTCTATTGTTGGTGTCATCTGCAAACTTACAAACTATACATCCTATGATCACATACGAATCATTTATATAAATAATAGAAATAATGGTTTAGCACCGATCCTTGTGGGACCCCACTGATCACAGGACTCCAGTCTGAAAAACAA
>NW_025172544.1:0-1842 GCF_004010195.1 Chiloscyllium plagiosum | reverse complement strand
TGTCAGGTTAGATATTGTAGGGAGGGATATTATAAGGCGCGATATTGTCAGGTTAGATATTGTCGGGAGGGATATTATAGGGAGACATTGTCAGGTTAGATATTGTAGGGAGGGATATTAGAGGGGAGATATTGTCAGGTTAGATATTGTAGGGAGGGATATTATAGGGAGACATTGTCAGGTTAGATATTGCAGGGAGTGATATTATAGGGGGATGTATTGTCAGGTTAGATATTGTAGGGAGGGATATTATAGGGAGACATTGTCAGGTTAGATATTGCAGGGAGGGATATTATAGGGGGATGTATTGTCAGGTTAGATATTGTAGGGAGGGATATTATAGGGGAGATATTGTCAGGTTAGATATTGTAGGGAGGGATATTATAAGGACAGATATTGTCAGGTTAGATATTGTAGGGAGGGGTATTATAGTTGAGATATATTTTTCGGTTAGATATTGTAGGGAGGGATATTATAGGGAGATATTGTCAGGTTAGATATTGTAAGGTGGAATATAATATAGGGAGATAGTGTTAGGTTTGATATTGTCGGGAGGGATATTATAAGGGGAGATAGTGTCAGGTTAGATATTGTAGGGAGGCATATAATATAGGGAGATTTTGTCAGGTTAGAAATTGTTGGGAGGGATATTGGAAGGGGAGATATTGCCAGAGTAGATATTGTAGGGAGGGATATTAGAAGGGGAGATATTTTCAGGTTAGATCTTGTAAGGAGGGATATTATAGGGGGAGATATTGTCAGGTTAGATATTGTAGGGAGGGATATTGTAGGAGGAGATATTGCCAGGTTAGATATTTTAGGGAGGGATATAATATAGGAAGATTTTGTCAAGTTAGATATTGTAGGGAGAGATATTCTAAGGGGAGATATTGTCAGGGTTGATAATATAGGGAGGAATATAATAGAGGGGGATATTGTCATTTAAGATATTGTAGGGACGGATATTATAGGGAGATATTGTCAGGTTAGATATTGTAGGGAGGGATATTATAGAGAGATAGTGTCAGGTTAGACATTGCAGGGTGGGATATTATAGGGAGAGATAGTGTCAAGTTAGATATTGTAGGGAGGGATATTAACTGGGGACTTATTGTCAGGTTAGATATTGTATGGAGGGATATTATATGGGGGATATCGTCAGGTTAGATATGGTAGGGAGGGATATGATAGGAGGAGATGTTGTCAGGTCAGATATTGTAGGGAGGGATATTAGAAGAGGACTCATTGTCAGGTTAGATATTGTAGGGAGGGATATTATAAGGGGAGATATTGCCAGGTTAGATATTGTCAGAAGGGATATTATAGGGAGATATTGTCAGGTTAGATATTGTAGGGAGGGATAGTATAAGGCGCGATATTGTCAGGTTAGATATTGTAGGGAAGGAATATTATGGGGTAGATTTTGTCAGGTTAGATATTGGAGTGACGGATATAAGGGGAGATATTGTCAGGTTAGAAAATGGAGTGAGGGATATTATAGGGAGATATTGTCTGGTTAGATATTGTAGGGGGGATACTATAGGGGATATATTGTCAGGTTGGATATTGCAGGGAGGGATATTATAGAGAGATAGTGTCAGGTTAGACATTGCAGGGTGGGATATTATAGGGAGAGATAGTGTCAGGTTAGATATTGTAGGGAGGGATATTAAAAGGGGACTTATTGACAGGTTAGATATTGTAGGGAGGGATATTATAAGGCGCGATATTGTCAGGTTAAATATTGTCGGGAGGGATATTATAGAGGAGACATTGTCAGGTTAGATATTGCAGGGAGGGATATTATAAGGGAGATATTGTCAGGTTAGATATTGTAGGGAG
>NW_025172543.1:0-1842 GCF_004010195.1 Chiloscyllium plagiosum | reverse complement strand
AGGACTTTCTTGTACAAGAAGGCTGTTGAGGAAGAGTCATTCGGTGTAATGAGGCTGAGATCGGCAGATCTTCAAACAGCAAAGACATCAGGCGTTATGGGGAAAGGCAGGAAAGTGCAGTTCAAGGTTATCAGATCTGACATGAAACCATTCAATACAGGAACAGACTTGATGGTCTGAATGGTGTCTTTCTGTTCCTAAAAACGTTGGCCTAAATATGAAGCTGCAAAACCGACCTGAGTAAAATGTGCCAAATTAAAAATGTGTGGAACCCGGAAAACTGAACCGAGGTGAAATGTACAAAGAACATCACACAAAGGGCAGACAATGTGGGTAATTGATCCGGAGTGGTCAGTATCTCAAGGTAAACAGGAAAGCCAATATTCATTATCTACATTAAACCTGGCTCCACTAGGCATGCAGTTAACTCTCACAAACCACCGTTCCCCTTCCATTTTAGTGACGCCCTCTCCGTTCTTGATTTAAACTGATTGAACCTCAGGCAATTGCAGCTGACATTGCTGATGTGGACCTGTAACATGCAGGGAAGCGATTCAGAATGCTGCACAACATCATTCTGCTTGGAAAGATCAGGCAGTACTTCATATTGATTACTGTAAACGTTAACCTTTAACAAGCCAAGACAGTGAAATTATTGAATCCTCATCACTATGCTACCAGGGACGATTTCTATTAACACCACCCTGGACACCATGAGATTCGTCATTCTATTCTGCCATCCTTCTGTGCATGATCCCTTAGGCTCTATTCCGGTCTTGTTGGTTGGTTTACAATACTGAGGCTATCCAATCATCTGTTGTATTTCAGTTTCTGATGTACGAGATCTTCTCTAATGAGCTGCCAATGTGCTGGCTCAGTGCTGATAACACTAGTCTTGTAAACTAGAAAAGTGCTTGAAATAGCCCATTCCTGTTTTTAATTCCAATAACTTGAGGAAAATAGTTCGGCAGGACTGGAAAAAACGGGCGTGAGCAGTGATCCAGTTTGCCAGCAAGAACGAGGTGAGACAGTATATACTAGAGAGACATGGGGAAAGAATGGGCAAGGAACACTGGGACGGGAGGGGCTGAATGCTTCCTTTCTTTGCTGGTGTTCAAGTCTGAAATGGGACAATATCAGCCAAGTGAGGGAAATGTTACTTTCTGCTTGTTTTCTCCCGAGGCCTGTATCACTCTTGGGGAAATGTGTCTGCGTGCTTCAGCCTGTGGGTAAAAATGGGATTCAGTTCCCCGACCTGGTGTGAACACATTTTCCCCATCTCAAACTTCAATCCAATTTATTGTGTCTTACGAGATTAAAACGTTCCAAAGAAATTAGCATTGAAATGAACACGTGAAACGTCAGAGTGTACAAGGTTACAGACCAAGTGCTGGGAAGTGAGATGATGGGACCCATTTATGTGCTGTAAACATTCGATAATTCAATCACTTTTGAGGGCAAATATATCTGCAGTGACATAATTCCAAAAACCGCGTTACGAAGAAACTGCAACTGCTTCTGCCCTCATCCCTGGTGGTCTAGTAGTTAGTATTTGGCGCTTTGACTGAGTGGACTGGATTTCATGACCGTTCAGAAAATCAGGACTTCTTGTTCCTGATGCAGAGATCGCAGCTCTACCAGGAATCTGTTTAATGCCTTAAATCAGTCAATACCCCAGCCCTTGAATGAAGGTAAAAGCGCTTCCCTCTCTCTACACAGTCGGACAGTTCATCCTTCATCTCCTCTGATTCCACTTCCCAAAGAGTTTCAAAGAACTGTTAAAACTGAGTCTCAGCTATTTCTTTTCTATGCTATTCATACACAGGAGCTGCAGCGATTGAG
>NW_025172542.1:0-1842 GCF_004010195.1 Chiloscyllium plagiosum | reverse complement strand
GGAAAAGACTTTGGCTATCCAACTTGTCTACAATTCTCATGATTCTATAAACCTATATAATGTCACCCATCAATCTCCTGCATTCCCGGGAAAAACATCTCAGCCTATCCATCCTCGCTTGATAATTCAAACTCTCCAATCTTGGTAACATTCCTGTTAATGTCTGTTTTATCCAAACCAGTGTAATAACTTCCTTTCTATAGAAGGGTAAGCAGAAATATATACAGTGTCCAAATGTGGCCTTCCCAATGCCTTGTACAGCTGTAGCATGATGTCCCAGCTCCTGTACTCCCTGCTTTGACCAGTGAAGGTGAGCGTGCCAAATACCCTCTTCACCACCCTGTCTACCTGTGATCCCACATCCATGGAACTATGTACCTGTACCCCTCAGTCTCTCTCTTCAACAACACTCCCCATGGCTCTACCATTAATTGTGTAATTCCTGTCCTGGTTTGTCTTACCAAAATGTAACTCCTTCCATTTATCGAAATTAAACTCCATCTGGATTTGTTGACCCACTGGCCCAATTGATCAAGATGACATTGCACTCTTGGATAACCTTCTTCCCTGTCCACGATGAAATGTAACTCCTTCCATTTATCGAAATTAAACTCCATCTGGATTTGTTGACCCACTGGCCCAGTTGATCAAGATGACTTTGCACTCTTGGATAACCTTCTTCCCTGTCCACGATGCCAACAATTTTAATATCAGTCACAAACTTCCTGACCATTCCTGCTATTTTCTCATCCAAATTGTTCATATAAGTGATGAACAACAGTGGATCCGGGATTGATTCTTGTCGGAGACGGCTGGTCACTGGCTTCCAGTCTGAAGAACAACTCTCTCTCACCAGCCTCTGCCTCATATCATCAGGCCAATTGTCTCCCCAATTGGCTAGCTCTCCCTGGATTATATGTGATATGATCTTACCAAGCAGTCTCCATGGGGATCCTTGCCTAAGGCCTTGCTAAAATCCATGTAGACGGAGTGTACTACTCTAACTGTATCTATCTTCTTGATTTCTTCTACAAACACTCAGTCATCTACTGGTCTCTATTGGAGGTCCAGTGAACAGGAGGCCCATGTTTACTGGTCTCCCTTGGAGGATCTAGTCAGAAGAAAGTCCATGTTTACTGGTCTCATTTGGAGAGTCCAGCAGGAAGGAGGCCCATGTTTACTGGTCTCTATTGGAAGGTTCAGTGGGAAGGAGGCCCATGTCTCTCCATAGGGCATCCCTGTGAACTGAATTCCATGTTTATTGGACTCTGTTGGAGAGTCCAGTGCATTGTGGACACCATGGTGGGTGTGGGGTTTAGTTCCTTTCTGTTGTAACTGTGTGATGGTCCAACCTTCACCCCAGTGAAACAGTCTGACTCAGAGACTCTTCATGGAAGAGGAAGGAGAGGTGTAGGAGAGGGGAAGGGATTCACATGCTGTGAATGGACAGGCTGGGTCACTGGGTCAGAACCTGTCCTGTTCCTCCAGCTCACACTGTTGGCCTGAGGATCTCCTCTCTCTGCTGGGCCTTCATGGAATGAGGCTTGTGTCCAAACCAGTCCCCAGTGAGAATAGGCCAACAGCACAGAACTGTCCTTTATTTGACAAGAGTCTGTCAGTCTTCCTGAGAGATACTAAACCCAGGTCAATGTGGAAATGGGGCCTCACTCCAGGAGAAGACATGCTTCTGGATCAAGGGTTAACATCCATTAGTGGGGCAGAGCAGAGGGAGATTTATCCTGAATTCAACTGTCACCACCTGGGACACTGTCAGAAAGAGAGAGAAAAGCGAGACAGAGAGAGAGACATAGAGGGAGAGAAAGAGAGAGAGAGAGAGAGATT
>NW_025172541.1:0-1842 GCF_004010195.1 Chiloscyllium plagiosum | reverse complement strand
ACTGGGACAGGGTGCAGAGAGTGTGTGCACTGGAGACCCCTCGCACTGGGACAGGGTGCAGAGAGTGTGTGCACTGGGGACCCCTCACACTGGGACAGGGTGCAGAGAGTGTGTGCACTGGGGACACCTCGCACTGGGACAGGGTGCAGAGAGTGTGTGCACTGGGGACCCCTCGCACTGGGACAGGGTGCAGATAGTGTGTGCACTGGGGACCCCTCGCACTGGGACAGGGTGCAGAGAGTGTGTGCACTGGGGACCCCTCGCACTGGGACAGGGTGGGGAGTGAGTGTGCACTGGGGACCCCTCGCACTGGGACAGGGTGCAGAGAGTGTGCGCACTGGGGACCCCTCGCACTGGGACAGGGTGCAGATAGTGTGTGCACTGGGGACCCCTCGCACTGGGACAGGGTGCAGAGAGTGTGTGCACTGGGGACAACTCGCACTGGGACAGGGTGCAGAGAGTGTGTGCACTGGGGACCCCTCGCACTGGGACAGGGTGCAGAGAGTGTGTGCACTGGGGACCCCTCGCACTGGGACAGGGTGGGGAGTGAGTGTGCACTGGGGACCCCTCGCACTGGGACAGGGTGCAGAGAGTGTGCGCACTGGGGACCCCTCGCACTGGGACAGGATGCAGAGGGTGTGTGCACTGGGGACCCCTCGCACTGGGACAGGGTGCGGGGAGTGTGTGCACTGGGGACCCCTCGCACTGGGACAGGGTGCAGAGAGTGTGTGCACTGGGGACAACTCGCACTGGGACAGGGTGCAGAGAGTGTGTGCACTGGGGACCCCTCGCACTGGGGCACGGTGCAGAGAGTGTGTGCACTGGGGACCCCTCGCACTGGGACAGGGTGCAGAGAGTGTGTGCACTGGGGACCCCTCGCACTGGGACAGGGTGCAGAGAGTGTGTGCACTGGGGACCCCTCGCACTGGGACAGGGTGCAGTGAGTGTGTGCACTGGGGACCCCTCGCACTGGGACAGGGTGCAGAGAGTGTGTGCACTGGGGACCCCTCGCACTGGGACAGGGTGAGGAGGGTGAGCAGTGGAGAGCCCTTCACTGGGACAGGGTGCAGAGAGTGTGTGCACTGGGGACCCCTCGCACTGGGGCACGGTGCAGAGAGTGTGTGCACTGGGGACCCCTCGCACTGGGGCACGGTGCAGAGAGTGTGTGCACTGGGGACCCCTCGCACTGGGACAGGGTGCAGTGAGTGTGTGCACTGGGGACCCCTCGCACTGGGACAGGGTGCAGAGAGTGTGTGCACTGGGGACCCCTCGCACTGGGACAGGGTGAGGAGGGTGAGCAGTGGAGAGCCCTTGCACTGGGACAGGGTGCGGAGGGTGCGTGCACGGACCCCTCGCACTGGGACAGGGTGCGGAGAGTGTGTGCACTGGAGACCCCTCACACTGGGACAGAGTGGGGAGGGTGGGTGAGCACTGGGGAGCCCTTGCACTACTGGGGCCCCCTCACACTGTGACAGGGTGGGGAGAGTGTGTGCACTGGGGCCCCCTCGCACTGGGACAGGGTGGGGAGAGTGTGTGCACTGGTGCCCCCTCACACTGGGACAGGGTGGGGAGAGTGTGTGCACTGGGGGCCCCTCACACTGGGACAGGGTGGGGAGGGTGTGTGCACTGGAGACCCTTCGCACTGGGACAGGGTGGGGAGGGTGTGTGCACTGGGGACCCCTCGCACTGGGACAGGGCGGTGAGGGTGTGTTCACTGGGGACCCCTCGCACTGGGACAGGGTGGGGAGGGTGTGAGCACTAGGGACCCCTCGCACTGGGACAGGGTGGGGAGTGAGTGTGCACTGGTGACCCCTCAAACTGGGACAGGGTGCAGAGAGTGTG
>NW_025172540.1:0-1841 GCF_004010195.1 Chiloscyllium plagiosum | reverse complement strand
GGGGTAGTGAACAGTGAAGGAGGTTTACCTCAGGGTTAAACAGGACCTTGATTAGATGTGCCAATCATGAGCTGATTCAAGGTTGGGTTTAAGGAGCTGTTTTACAGATGGAACAAAATCCTTGCTGATGGTCCATCGATCTTTCAATTGATCCAAGGCTCCATTATGAAGGCCCAAGCAAACAGAGTTCACCCAGAGTCAGTTCCCACTGAGCCCAATGGAGTCAGTGAGAGCCACAAAACCTTCTCATTTCACCACTGAGGGGGGTCGGCTCATCTGCCACATCCTACCCCATTCCCCAGTGTCGGATCCGGTCTGTCACTGAGCCCTCTGACTGGGCCGTGGATTCCCCACCAACACAGCGGCTGATTGGTGGAAAGAACCAAATATCGAGAGGGAGTGATATCAGCATCAGGCCGGGGGGAAGGGAATGGAACCAGAGAAAGGAAATCATTGCTGAAAATACATCTGTAATCAAAATACATGGATTATTTACAGTATATTACTCTGCGTAATAGGAACATTTTCCTTTTTTATTTAGTTTTGCCCAGATGAGTGGATGAGTGAATTCCGTGAGGACAGGAGCCTGCCATTGCTGTTCCCACTCCGGCCTGCAGTGACCGATGATACTTGCCTCCAGGTCATTGACCTTGTATCTGGTTCACTCACTGACAACTGGTTGCTGGGGATGATGTTATTCTGTGCATGTCTGATTCCTGTTTCAGTTATACTTTTGTTATCCAGCTTTCTATTAACGGTTGCCCATTGCTGACAACACTTCCCACTGTTTTGCTCCTCCAGTCTCTTTGGTTTCGCTCCTCAGATGGAACCATTCCTTGCCCATAAGGAAAGGAGTGTTACCGTGTTGCTGCTCCTCCTTCTCCTGTCAGTCCATTCCTCACTGGACCCCTCATTCCTTTATCTGCTGCCTTTAATGTGGGCTCTCAGTTACTTGGATTTATTCATCAATTGAATTATTTTTTTTAACTGGAAATTTCAGGGCATGCTTTAACTGGTCTCTGGAACTGTTCTGTGTCACCACATAAACAAGTGCATTAGTGCAGCAGCTCAGGTCCCGCAGCATATATGAGGCTTGTGAAAAGACATCGAAAGCAGTGGAATCCAAGGAATGAGCGACACGAAAGAAACGTAAAATATCCAGCAACCAGAGAAGGATGCAACTTGCAGATATGGCAAAGAGTAAGATCACAGATTTTCTTCTGCTCTCTATCTCTGGGTCATACTCTACTTTTCTCTGACCCCTGAGTCCCTTACGCACCGTAATGGTCTCAGAGATGTGTCCGACAGTCAGAACGTTAAGAAAGAGAATAAAAGTGAATGGGAGCATTGGTGTTAAAAATCGCTCAAAGTATTGAAAACTTGCCCACCGGCGGTCAGTATAGTAATTGGACCTGGTAGAACAGTACCATGGAACATTGTTGATGACCTTTCCATGTTTAAATCGAAAATAGTTGGGAACATTTTTAAAAGAAAAGAAAATACAGATTGTTGCTAGAACCCTAATTGGAGTATTCTCTGTCCAATACTTAGTTTGCATCTGACGAAAACAAATGGCGACAAGTCGATCAAAAGAGAAAGTAACGGTGAACCAGACAGAACAATCAATGGCCCAGCAGCTCAACACATGGATAACACGACACACAGGAGTGATGTCCAGGAAACACTGTGGATAATAATAAGATGGAAACCAGCGAAGTACGATTTCGAAAGCTATGAATATCAGATCCGATATTGTCATGGCCACCAGATAATGAGTGGTGCTTTTAGACAAACCACACTTGCCCCGGGCTAAGATTAGAATCACCACTAGACTTACTGTA
>NW_025172539.1:0-1841 GCF_004010195.1 Chiloscyllium plagiosum | reverse complement strand
GAAACATGTAGCAGTGACTATTCCACACTTAAAAATGTAACAGTGACCAATTCCCACTGAAGCATGTAACAGTGACTATTCCACACTGAAACATGCCACAGTGATTATTCCACACTGAAACATGTAACAGTGAGTATTCCACACTGAAACATGTCGCAGTGACTATTCCATACTGAAACATGTAACAGTGACTATTTCACACTGAAACATGTAACAGTGCCTATTCGACATTGAAACATGTAACAGTGACTATTCCACACTGCAACATGTAACTGTGAGTATTCCACACTGAAACATGTAACAGTGACTATTCCACACTGAACCATTTAACAGTGATTATTCCACAATGAAACATGTAGCAGTGACTATTCCACACTGAAACATGTAGCAGCATGTATTCCACACTCAAACATGTAACAGTGAGTATTCCACACTGAAACGTGTAGCAGTGACTATTCCACACTGAAACATGTAGCAGTGACTATTCCATACTGAAACATGTAACAGTAACTATTCCACATTGAAACATGTAACAGTGACTATTCCACACTGGAACATTTAACAGTGATTATTCCACACTGAAACATGTAGCAGTGACTATTCCACACTGAAACATGTAACAGTGACTATTCCACATTGAAACATGCCACAGTGATTATTCCACACTGAAAGGTGTAACAGCGAGTATTCCACACTGAAACATGTAGCAGCAGGTATTCCACACTGAAACATGCAACAGTGAGTATTCCACACTGAAACGTGTAGCAGTGACTATTCCATGCTGAAACATGTAACAGTGACTATTCCACATTGAAACATGTAACAGTGAGTATTCCACACTGAAACATGTAACAGTGACTATTTCGCACTGAAACATGTAACAGTGAGCATTCCACACTGAAACATGTAATAGTGATTATTCCACACTGAAACATGTAACAGTGACTATTCCACACTGAAAAATTTAACAGTGATTATTGAACACTAAAACATGTAGCAGTGACTATTCCACACTGAAACATGTAACAGTGACTATTTCACACTGAAACATATAACAGCATGTATTCCACACTGAAACATGTAACAGCGATTATTCCACACTGAACATGAAACAGTGATTATTCCACACTGAAACATGTAACAGTGAGTATTCCACACTGAAACATGTAAAAGTCACTATTTCACACTGAAACATTTAACCGTGAGTATTCCACGTTGAAACATGTAACAGTGAGTATTCCACATTGAAAAATGTAACAATGACTATTTCACATGGAAACATGTAACAGTGAGTATTTCACACTGAAACATGTAGCAGTGACTATTTCACACTGAAACATGTAGAAGTGACTATTCCACACTGAAACATTTAACAGTGACTGTTCCACACTGAAACATGTAACAGTGACTATTCCACACTGAAACATGTAATAGTGAGTATTTCTCACTGAAACATGCCACAGTGATTATTGCACACAAAAACATGTAATAGTGAGTGTGCCGCACTGAAACATGGAGCAGTGACTATTGCACATTGAAACAAGTAACAGTGATTATTCCACACTGAAACGTTTAACAGTGAGTATTCTGCACTGAAACATGTAGCAGTGACTATTCCACATTGAAACATGTAACAGTGACTATTTCACACTGAAACATATAACAGCATGTATTCCACACTGAACATGTAACAGTGATTATTCCACACTGAAACATGTAACAGTGAGTATTCCACACTGAAACAGGTAACAGTGACTATTTCACACTGAAACATTTAACCGTGAATATTCCACGTTGAAACATGTAAAAATGACTATTTCACACTGAAACATGTAACAGTG
>NW_025172538.1:0-1841 GCF_004010195.1 Chiloscyllium plagiosum | reverse complement strand
ATTGTCCCAAAGGCAGTAAAGGTGTCCAGCACAAGGAGTCAAGGGGAGTTTCAGATAACAGTCCGGGAGCTTGGACAGGTCAGCCAGCCTCTTGTGATTGTTACGGTTAGGTTCCGTCCCCTGTTAGGGGTGAAGGGCGAAATGTTGGTTCTTTATGCCCTATTCTGGGATAAGGCGTCTGGAATGACAGGAGTACCAAGAGGTAACACAGGCAATGGCAGTGGATAGCACAGCTTTTGGTGCGGGTGTAGCTGATGGAAAAGTGGCGAGGTGTCCTGAATGGTCGAGTCGGCAGTACAGGCACGATGATAAGTTGTGGAGACGGGTAGAAGAGAGGTTAGAGAGACAATGAGAAAAGGTGCTGCATTCATAGTGGGAGAGGGAAAACATGAGCCTTGGTGGGGAGGTGGATGCAGTAACAGTGAGTGCGAGGACATAAAGTGCAGATGGTGTCAGTTAACCTGGTAGAGTTGAGGCAGTCACAGCTGAGCATTTACCGAGAAGGCTGGCACCTCACTGAAACAGGGGTAAACGTCATAGCAAGCTGACAAGGTCTGGTGCCATGGTCTCACCTGTCAAATTCGGAGCAAGATAATGTACATCTCCTGCACCACGCCATTCACCAGCACATCGGGGACTTGTTTACAAAGTTGGGCTCAAGTTTTACCCCACCTGCCATGCCCAGGGACATTTCGGATTAAGCATACAACAGTGTAATGACTTTTTAAAAGTTGACATCTGTAACAGGGACTAGATAAGAGTGTTGCTGGAAAAGCACAGCAGGTCGCGCAGCACCGAGGAGCAGGAAAATCAATGTTTCTGGCAAAAGGCCTTTGTCAGGAAGGGCTGCTGCTCCTCGGATGCGGCTTGAATTGCAACGCTTTTCCAGCACCACTCTCGTCTATACTCTGATCTCTAGCATCTGCAGTCCTCAATTTCACCTGTAAAAGGGAGACTCGTCCATTCTCGGTAATTCAGGCAGTGGGCAGTTTTTTTTGCCGAAGGGGAAAATCATTTTGTTAATGTCAGGTGAGAGGAAGACCAAGCGGGTAGAGAAAGTAGTTACTGAGACAGATTGGGTTGATCTCATGAGAAAACGCTCTTAATCTTGTAGACAGACACCCTCCCTAAAACCCAACAGAAATAACACTTGACTAACTCACAAGATAAGTCAGGCCTCTGTCGACCTGATACAAAACAGAGAGGTGTTCCACACATTGTAGTGTGAAGTTTTGGGGAGTTATAAATTACGAAGTGGGGAATTATATCACATCTTTTTAATGGGCTAACACAATGTACTAGGTTGTTGAAAGAATCCTGGAAAAATCCCCTGTCTTACACTGACCACCATTATCCAGTTCTCACTGGATACATGGATGGTACCGAAAACGGGAGAACGGCTAACACCGCAAAGTTGGTTATTTTGGAGCAACGGAATGACTAAATATGTCGAAAGCAAGAATTTTCTGACAGAGGATAAACAGTCACTGAGAAAGTCCTGACGACTGCAGGAAAGTCGGCTGGATTTGTTGAAGAACGATCGTGTGCAATTAACCTGACTGTGTCGGTTTGAGGCAGTATCTTATAACCTAATGTGTCTTACTTGAATTTGACTGGAAATTTAAAACGAGACTTTAAAAAACAACAAATGTGGGCTGCAGGTGAGTGGAGCTAGTAACCCACAAAGATGCAAGTCAAGGCCTTTCTGGACATCAACAATAGAGAGGAATGTACAATAAATGAGACCATAGTCAGTGTAGGCCGATTCATGAAGGTAGGTGGACATGTCAATAATCTCGTTCAGACATTAAATGACATCATTTCCTCGATCAGTCAAATTG
>NW_025172537.1:0-1841 GCF_004010195.1 Chiloscyllium plagiosum | reverse complement strand
TTGAATCTGGCTTCCTGCATCTGCAGTCATTATCTTTACCTTGCCAAAAGTTCCCGATCCATACCTTTACTTACGCAGATTATACATCTGTTTCCCTTTCAACACAATTTAGAACCTTCTTCTTTATATGCATTGCTACCTCACGCCCTCTTTATCTCATCACCCTTTCTCTGTCACTTCATTAAAAATAGGGTTTTACATTCCTTTTAAGTTCTGAAGTGTCACGCTGATTTTAAACATTAGCTTTGTTATTCTCTCTCTCCGCAGATGCAACCAGCCCTGCTTAGTTTCTACATTCCTGAAGAAGGGCTTATGCCCGAAACGTCGATTCTCCTGTTCCTTGGATGCTGCCTGACCTGCTGCGTTTTTCCAGCAACCTATTTTCAGCTAGTTTCTACACAACCGAATAGGCACGAAATATGTTGTTACTGAAACAGATGACTGTGGATACTAGAAATCAGAAAGAGAAATAATTATTGCTGGTGAAATTGGAAGTTTTATAGAAGGGTCACTGTTACTGAAACGTCAACTCTCCTTTCAGTCCACTGCTGTCAGACCCACTTAGGTTCTACAGCAATTTCTGCATTTGAATATGTTTCAACATCATGTGTCAATGGTGCTCAAATGCCGCATTTAATATGGAGCATTATACCCCCGAAAGTGTATGATAACACAAGATACATAAACACGTTGTTTTGAAATTCCATAAAGCTGCCATCACTGACACTACAGAGTTGTTAATCATGGTCAGAGAGAGAAACAGAAAAACAACATTTTTCCAGCCATTTTAAACACAGAAGACTGCACAACTGGAAGGTAAAAGATTCAGAAGAATGTACTATTTGATTTTGAGGAATGAGACAAATTGGAGGGGTGACTTCATGGACGGAAGAATAAGAATATTAAAATGTGTCATTTACGACATCAGACACCAGAGTGGTCGCTGAGTATAATGGTAATTGTTGGATTCGTCTTTGTGTGAATTGGGAGATAGGCAGTAAAATTGCCTTGTAAATATTGCAGCTCAAATTAGGTGTTGTTGTGGTGCTCGACCACAAAAGCAGCACTGTCTAACATCTTGTCAATAATAATCCCTCAGTGTCAGATTACGATTAAGCTGATGGATGGTTCATTGATGAGTGTGGAAACATTGCAAGTTCAGAACCTACTGTTCTTAAAAGAATATTGCAACTTATGAAAGCGACCACACTTGACCGTTTGTTCCAAACAGCAGAACTAACATCGGACAGAGAAGAGGAAAATAACCAAATACTAACAGATCAGACTTCAGTCTTGATTCATTCAGACATAAATGGACCATTGAACAATGCACCGAATGAAGGTTCTCCGCAAATGTCCCTATACTCAGTATCCGAACCACCCTGCATATCAGTACAACTGGCAAGGATGTATTATCTGGTCTATCCTCAGCCAAAGTTATCCATAGACGATCCACCTTACCCTGCCATGATATCCAAAGTATCACAGATGCCAGTCATGAACCAATTCGATTCGCTTCACGTGACAATAAGAAGCAGCTGAACACAATAGATACGACAAAGTCAAAGAATCTGACGTCATTCTTTCAATGGGACTGAAGACTGCGCCCCTCTCCTTCCAGTCCTAATGTCTCCCTGACAATTAGGACCATTGCTCAACTATATCCAATCCCCTAATAGAGAATAATTATAATCTCACAAATTACCATGCTCTCAATCTCACCATGATTGAAAATATTTGGAAGATCTTTTTGGCAGAGCTGCCGAGTGTCTCCTCAATGGAAACTTTCAATATAATGTACAATATAATATATTGATCTCCCCAATGGACATTGCCAGTAT
>NW_025172536.1:0-1841 GCF_004010195.1 Chiloscyllium plagiosum | reverse complement strand
ATCTCAGGAGGAATCGTTATTCTGGGAGGAGGCTGAGAGGAGCGTGGTGTGCACCTGTAAACTCCAGAGCTTCCCAAACTTCACGAGTCAACAATAACTCTTTCTGGACCAAGAAACGAAAGGGCGGACGAGAAACTGTGACACTACAGGAAGTGAAATTAGGCCATTCAGCCCTTTGAGTCTGCTCCACCATTCACTCATTATTGAGTATCAAGGGGCTCAAAGGTGATAGGGAGAATGGGGTTAAGAAACATATCAGCCATGATTGAATGGCAGAGCAGATTCAATACGATAAATGGCTTAATTTATGCTAGTTAACATCCATGGAAAGAAGAAGGCAACACAATAAGTTGTTTCTTGGGACAGGCAAGATAATGTTGTTTAATAATGGTGTGACAAAAGGACAATTGATTCTGCCTGTCGAAGGAAAGCCCTGACATAGAGGGGTTAATTGCAGGGCAGGCTGTTTCAAACAGATAGCTAACCCTCAAGGATAAGAAGGTAAGCTGCAGACCTGAGGTCTCCAGCAATGTGAGGTGATGTTAGAGTCTTTAAAAAAAACTCACACCACAGATTGGAAATTGAGGAAACGCCACCAAAATTCAACTCCAGAATGATGCAACAGCAGCAGTACTGAGAAGAATAAGACTGCATCAAACCCCAAGACACTTCCAGAGATGGGCACTGTCGGTGGAAACCCAGATAAATTCAGCCATCAACTGGGAAATAGCCAAGTTTGGGTGGGGTGGGGGTGAAGCTGAATGAACTTGAGGGGTTTTATTTGTGGTTGCTACTTGCAATAAAGTGCAAATCATTGTTTCAGCAGTTGATTCTCTGTGCGGTTTCTGAGTGAGGAGCCAAATTAAGATGATTCACCCACAACCAAGATGCTGGGATTAATATTGACTCCATTGCATTCAAGAGAATGTCATCAATACTGTTACAAAGCGAAGGCTGAACCCACCCACCCCACTCACCAAGATCTCAAACTGAAACGTCCAAAGAGTGGCACGTTGCCCTTTAATCTGTAAAGTCAGTATGATAAGTGGTGTAACCTGCTGTAGTGTTAAAAGTAAATCCCTGACACTTTAAAATCGACAATCAGCAATTTATTTAGCCAACTCTCACGGTGAACAACTGAACAAAACTACTAACAAACTGAATAAATCCGTCCGAACTCCTGGGTATTCTGGAATATATCAAGATTCTTCTGGTATGCTGTTCCAATCAATACATGTCCCACTCAGATAACACAAAATAGAATTTAATCTCTCAGATTACAACCAGGTTTTGTGTCTTCCGGAATATTCTGTGCCATCTTCTGTCGGGGATGCCTCCTCCAATTCCTCTGTCAGGAATGCCCTTCTCTGTTTTTCTAAACGATGCTTTCTCGAATACACAGATGACTGAGAGCGCCAATTCTTTATGATAGGATTGGCCATGTTGTCAAAACTTTAGGATTTAAATTTAATCCGTTTTTGGTAGTCAATGCGGCTGATTTAAATTGATTGGTGAAATTGAAAACCTGTTTTCTTGTCCTGCTAATTGAACAGCCTTTTGTCACAAATGTTTCAAGTGCTTTTTGTTGTGATCATATTGCTCCTTTAAGATTACGTTGTTGGTTTATTTTCAGGAGGGGTTGTAAAAGGCTTCCCATTCATCTAGGATTAAGGTTTTTGCTAATGGTTAACAGATACTGGCTAAGGCAACAATCCAGGAAAAGGGTTTGACATTTTTTTTTCTAAAACACTTCTACGATGAAAGGGCAGTTGTCCCATTCTTTTCCCCTGCTTTTGATTTTAGCAAGGAGTCTGTCTGAAGCTGCTGCAGAAGCTGTTTCC
>NW_025172535.1:0-1841 GCF_004010195.1 Chiloscyllium plagiosum | reverse complement strand
GCATATTAAATTCCCATATTTTAACATAAATGTTGGATTGTGATTGTTTCCGTCACAAATGTCAAAATACAATTCCACTTTATTTGGGCACATTTTGCATGTCAACATTTTCAGAAATTACCCTGAGTGTTTCCCTTTCCCAAGGACACTTTCCCAAAAGACTGTTGTGAGGAATATCTTGATAAATTGTTAATATATTTGTGGGTGATAAAATCAAGCTGTGGGGGATATTCTTAAAATTTCTGGTGTCTCAGTATCAATTCTCAAAATAAGTGTAAGTACGCCTGATTATTTCTCAAGGATTTAGTGACTATTTCCACTGTGTAATGACTGAGTTTAGAACTGAAGGATTGCTATTGAAATTCAAACCTTTTCCTCTGCACTTTTCTGTCCTTCCCTAAAAGGGAGGCAGTGTTTTTAAAGAGGAACTTTTAAACTAAGTTTTGAATCATCTCTGGCTTTTTCAGTTCGCACGCAATTTTTCCAGCGTAGTGTTCTGAAGCAAAGTCCTGAGACTGAATGATCATCTGATTAGAAGAACAGAATGGTTTATGGTTTGCACATATTAACATTGATTGGACAAGCAGCTCTTTCATAAAAGTGCTTGACAAGTTCTCATGCTATCCATTCCTTTCAATATTGGAAATCACTGAAATAGGTGCTTGGGTCACTTTAATTTGACACAGCAACATCCTGACTAAACTGACACGTGTTCTTCTGATTTGTCAGTATTTGTGTTTCCTTATAAAGCGCAGGAATAAAAAGGGGTGCAGCAGTCAACTGAAGGTGATCTGATTTTGGAAAGCTGAAGCTTAGAACGTTCAGTCTGAAATCGTTCATTCCCCGAAGTAGACAACAGTTAGAAGATAAAGAGATTCTCCATACTTATACTGTGAGTCAGGAAAGATTTGAACAGTCTATATCAGTTTCTTAAAATGACCATTACTTTCTCTATGGTTACTTGTAACAAACCATACGTTTTTGATTGCATAGTTTGAAGAATATTCATTGTTTTCATCACAATGTATCTGATCCTGAACTGTCCAAAAGTATTCTTTTCAGTTCCATAACTGTATTCTTCTCATCCTCCACACTCCATGATTGTCCATGATATCTCCCTTTGTGAGCCGAGTGGAATATTGATTCCACCTAATGGATAAGTGTGATGTGTTCTTTTCATACTAAGTTTATATTTCAAGCTCAGGGAAACAACTTCTGATACTTTGAAATTTTGTAAAGATGATTATTTTCACCACCATGATTAAGGCCAAAAACTTTTAAAACTTAAAAAGGAGTATAAAGCATTTGTTCTGACTCCATCAAGTAAGTTTTGTATTGAGTTTGAGTACTCAGTCTAACAAAATATACTGTTTAATGTTCTGGATCTCACTCCATGTGGAAACCTTGACTTTCATTACATGGCTGAGAATAAATTGGAAATGAATTCCAGCCTGTGTCTGACACGTCAGACATACTCTGAGATATAAAAAGATGACTCTCGTTTGTTTGTCTCCCGTTTTCATGCTTTGATTTCACAGTTTATTAAAACCATGTATTGTTCATTAATGTTTTGAAATGAATTCCATCATTTTTGTTCCTGACCTTCAGTATCTAGATTGACCAACAGTTTGTGTACTTTGCAACAGGGCAGCCCAGTGCAGGAGCCCCAGTCCCTAAAACATGTGCCCCGAAACATCCAAGAGGAAAATAACTTTGCTTTCGCTCAAGATGCTGTTGAGATTGAGACATTGGTTCATGCAGCAGCTGAGGAGCTGTGCAAATGGCAGGAACTTGACCATGATCTGGAGGATTTGCAAATACCCCCAGACTTTGGGAATTAT
>NW_025172534.1:0-1841 GCF_004010195.1 Chiloscyllium plagiosum | reverse complement strand
TGCTCGTGTTGTTCTGGGACTCACTGATCGTGTGGTTCTGGGACTCACTATCCGTGTTGTTCTGGGACCCACTATCCATGTTGTTCCGGGACACACTGCCCGTGTTGTTCTAGGACTCACTATCGATGTTGTTCTGGGACTCACTATCCGTGCTGTTCTGGGTTTCACTGCCCGTGTTGTTCTGGGACTCACTGCACATATTGTTCCGGGAATCGCTGTCCGTGCTGTTTCAGCACAAATTGGGAGCATTGTTCTGGGATTCACTGACCACGTTTTTCCAGAACTCACTGTCTGTATTGTTCTGGGACTCACTATCCGTGTTGTTCTGGGATTCACTCCCCATGTTGTTCTGGGATTCACTGTCCGAATTGTTCTGGGACTCACTGCTCATCTTGTTCTGGGACTCACTGATTATGTTGTTCTGGTACTCACTATCCATGTTGTTCTGGGACTCAATATCCATGTTGTTCTGGCACTCACTGTCCGTGCTGTTCTGGGACAAACTGCCCGTGTTGTTCCAGTACTCACTGCGCTTGTTGTTCTGGTACTCACTGCCCATGATGTTCTGGGACTCACTGCCCCTGTTCCAGGATTCACTCTCCACGTTGTTCTTGGATTCACTGTCTGTGTTGTTCCGGGACTCACTGCCAATGCTGTTCCAGGACTCACTATCTATGTTGTTCTGGGACAGACTGCCCATGTTGGTCTGGGACTCACTGCCCATGCTGTTCCGGGACACACTGTCCATGGTGTTCTGGGACTCACTGCCCCTGTTCCAGGATTCTCTGTCCGCGTTGTTCTTGAACTCACTGTCCGTGTTGTTCTGGGACTCACTGCCCATTTTGTTCTGGGACTCACTGTCCATGTTGTTCTGTGAATCACTGCCCGTGTTTTTCCAGGACTCACTGTCCAAGTTGTTCTGGAACTTACTGCCCATGATGTTCTGGGACTCACTGCCCCTGTTCCAGGATTCACTCTCCGCGTTGTTCTTGGACTCACTGTCTGTGTTGTTCTGGGACTCACTGCCCATGTTGTTCCGGGACTCACTGTCCGTCTTGTTCTGGCACTCACTATCTGTGTTGTTCTGGGATTCACTGCCCGTGTTGTTCTGGGATTCACTGCCCATGTTGTTCCGGGAATCGCTGTCCGTGTTGTTTCGGGAATCACTGTCCGTGTTGTTCTGGGACTCACTGCCCGTGTTGTTCCTGGACTCACTGCCAATGCTGTTCCGGGACTCACTGCCAATGCTGTTCCGGGACTCACTATCCATGTTGATCTGGGTCTCACTGCCTGTGCTGATCTGGGACTCACAGTCCATGCTGTTCTGGGACTCACTGTCCGTGTTGTTCTGCGACACACTGCTCGCGTTGTTCCAGGACTCACTATCCATGTTGTTCTGGGACTCACTGCCCATGTTGTTCTGGGACTCACTGTCCATGCTGTTCTGGGACTCACTGTCCATGTTGTTCCGGGACAGACTGCCCGTGTTATTCCAGTACTCAGTGCACTTGTTGTTCTGGGACTCACTGCACGTGGTGTTCTGGGGCTCACTGCCCGTGGTGTTTTGGGGCTCACTGCCCGTGGTGTTCTGGGACTCACTATCCATGTTGTTCCGGGACACACTGCCCGTTTTGTTCTGGGACTCACTATAGATGTTGTTCTGGGACTCACTATCCATGTTGTTCTGGGACAGACTGCCACTGTTATTCCAGTACTTACTGCACGTGTTGTTCTGGGACTCACTGCTCGTGTTGTTCTGGGACTCACTGATCGTGTTGTTCTGGGACTCACTATCCGTGTTGTTCTGTGACACACTATCCATGTTGTTCCGGGACACACTG
>NW_025172533.1:0-1841 GCF_004010195.1 Chiloscyllium plagiosum | reverse complement strand
ACTATCAGGAACACCAGGAGCTCACTGTCAGGAACACCAGGAGATCTCTATCAGGAATGCTAGGAGCTCACTGTCAGGAACACCAGGAGCTCACTGTCAGGAATGGCAGGAGCTCTCTATCAGGAATGCTAGGAGCTCACTGTCAGGAATGCTAGCATCTCACTGTCAGGAATGCCAAGATCTCACTGTCATGACTGCCAGGGGCTCAGTGTCATTGTCAGGAATGCTAGGAGCTCACTATCAGGAATGACAGGATATCATTGTCAGGAACACTAGGATCTCACATTCAGGAATGCCAGGATATCACTGTCAAGAATGCTCGGGGCTCACTGTCTGCAAAGCCAGGATATCACTGTCAGGAATGCCAGGATATCCCTGTCAGTAACGCTAGGAGCTCACTGTCTGGAACACCAGGAGCTCACTGTCAGGAACATCAGGAGCTCACAATCAGGAACACCAGGAGCTCACTGTCAGGAACGCTAGGAGCTCACTATCAGGAACGCCAGGATCTCACTGTCAGGAACGCCAGGATCTCATGGTCAGGAACACCATGAGCTCACTGTCAGGATCATCAGGATCTCACTGTCAGGAACGCCAGGATCTCACTGCCAGGAACACTAGGAGCTCACCGTCAGGAACACCAGGAGCTCACTGTCAGGAACACCAGGAGCGCACTGTCTGGAACACCAGGAGCTCACTGCCAGGAACGCCAGGTGATCACTGCCAGGAACACCAGGAGCTCACTGTCAGGAACACTAGGAGCTCACTGTCTGGAACACCAGGAGGTCACTGTCAGGAACACCAGGAGCTCTCTATCAGGAATGCCAGGAGCTCACTGTCAGGAACACCAGGAGCTCACTGTCAGCAACACGAGGAGCTCACTGTCTGGAACACCAGGAGGTCACTGTCAGGAACACCAGGAGCTCTCTATCAGGAATGCCAGGAGCTCACTGTCAGGAACACCAGGAGCTCACTGTCAGGAATGCCAGGAGCTATCTATCATGAATGCTAGGAGCTCACTGTAAGGAACACCAGGAGCTCACTGTCAGAAATGTTGGTAGCTCACTGTTCGGAACACCGGGATCCCATTGTCAGGAACACCAGGAGCTCACTGTCAGAAACATCAGAAGCTCACTATCAGGAATGCTAGGAGCTCACTGTCAGACACACCAGGAGCTCTCAATCAGGAATGCTCGGAGCTCACTGTCAGGAACACCAGGAGCTCACTATCAGAAATTCCAGTAGCTCACTGTCAGGAACACCAGGAGCTTCACTGTCAGGAATGCCAGGAGCTCTCTATCAGGAATGCTAGGAGCTCACTGTCAGGAATGCCAGGATCTCACTGTCGGGAATGCTAGCATCTCACTGTCAGGAATGCCAGGATCTCACTGTCATGACTGCCAGGGGCTCAGTGTCATTGTCAGTAATGCTCGGAGCTCACTATCAGGAATGCCAGGATATCATTGTCAGGAACACTAGGATCTCACATTCAGGAATGCCAGGATATCACTGTCAAGAATGCTCGGGGCTCACTGTCTGCAATGCCAGGATATCACTGTCAGGAATGCCAGGATATCCCTGTCAGGAACGCTAGGAGCTCACTATTTGAAACACCAGGAGTTCACTGTCAGGAACACTAGGAGCTCACTGTCAGGAACGCCAGGATCTCACTGTCAGGAACGCCAGGATCTCATGGTTAGGAACACCAGGAGCTCACTGTCAGGATCATCAGGATCTCACTATCAGGAATGCCAGGATCTCACTGCCAGGAACACTAGGAGATCACTGTCAGGAACACCAGGAGCTCCCAGTCAGGAACACCAGGAGCGCACTGTCTGGAA
>NW_025172532.1:0-1841 GCF_004010195.1 Chiloscyllium plagiosum | reverse complement strand
GAGTACTAGCTGATGTAATGAGGAAGCACTATCTGAGGTATTGAGGGAGCACTTTCTGAGGTACTGAGCGACCACTTTCTGAGGTACTGAGGAAGCACTATCTGAGGTACTGAGGGAGCACTACCTGAGCTATTGAGGGAGCACAATCTGATGCACTGAGGAAGCACTATCTGAGGTATTGAGGGAGAACTATCTGAGGTACTGGCGAAGCACTATCTGAGGTACTGCGGAAGCACTATCTGATGTACTGAGGAAGCGCTATCTGAAGTATTGAGGGAGCACTTTCTGAGGTATTAAGGGAGTACTATCTGAGAAACTCAGGGAGACCTATTGTGAGGTACTGAGGAAGCACTATCTGAGGTACTGAGGAAGCACTGTCTGAGGTACTGAGGGAGCACTGTCTGAGGTACTGAGGAAGCACTTTCTGAAGTACTGAGGAAGCACTGTCTGACGTACTGAGGGAGCACTGTCTGAGGTACTGAGGGAGAACGATCTGACCTATTGAGGGAGCACTTTCTGAGGTCTTAAGGGAGTACTATCTGAGTTATTGAGGGAGCACTATCCGATGTACTGAGAAAGCACTATCTGAGGCATTGAGGGAGAACTATCTGAGGTACTGAGGGAGCACTACCTGAGGTATTGAGGGAGCACAATCTAAGGTATTGAGGGTGCACTCTCTGAGGTATTACGGGACTACTATCTGAGGAACTCGGAGAACTATCTGAGGTATTGCCGAAGCACTATCTGAGGTACTGCGGAAGCGCTATCTGAGGTACTGAGGAAGCACTATCTAAAGTATTGAGGGAGCACTTTCTGAGGTATTAAGGGAGTACTATCTGAGGAACTCAGGGAGAAGTATGTGAGGTACTAAGGAAGCACTATCTGAGGTATTGAGGGAGCACTGTCTGAGGTACTGAGGGAGCGCTGTCTGAAGTACTGAGGGAGCACTATCTGAGGTATTGAGGGAGAACTATATGAGGATTTGAGAGTGCATTATCTGATGTACTGTGGGAGAAATGTCTGAGCTATTGAGGGAGCACATTCTGAGCTATTGAGGGAGCACTTTCTGAAGTATTGAGGGAGATCTATCTGAGATATTGAAGGAGAACTGTCTGATGTATTGAGGAAGCACTATCTGAGGCATTGAGGGAATACTAAGTGAGGTCTTGTGGGAGCACTAAGTGAGGTCTTGTGGGAGCACTTTCTGTGTTTTGAGGAAGCACTATCTGAGATACTGAGGGAGCACTTTCTGAGGTATTGAGGGAGCACTATCTGAGGTACTGAGGGAGCACATTTTGAGATAATGAGGGAGCATCTTCTGAGGTACTGAGGGAGAAATATCTGAGGTATTGAGGGAGCACTTTCTGAGCTATTGTGGGAGATCTTTCTCAGGTACTGAGGAAGCACTTTTTAAGGTACTGAGAGAGCATATTCTGAGCTTTTGAGGGAGCACTGTCTGAGGTACTGAGGGAGAACTGTCTGAGTTACTGAGGGAGCACTATCTGAGGTATTGAGGGAGCACTATCTGAGGAATTGAGAGAGCATTATCTGAGGTACTGAGGGAGAACTGTCTGAGGTACTGAGGGAGCACTGTCTGATGTATTGAGAGAGCACTATCTGAGGAATTGAGAGAGCATTATCTGAGGTACTGAGGGAGAACTTTCTGAGCTATCGAGGGAGCAATTTCTGAGTTATTGAGGGAGCACTTTCTGAGGTATTGAGGGAGCACATTCTGATGTACTGAGGGAGAAATATCTGAGGTATTAAGTGAGCAGTTTCTAAGGTACTGAGGGATCACTTTCTGAAGTACTGTGTGAGCACTTTCTGAGGAATTGAGGGAG
>NW_025172531.1:0-1841 GCF_004010195.1 Chiloscyllium plagiosum | reverse complement strand
ATACACACACCGTATTCCATATACGCACACCGTATTCCATATACACACACCGTACTCCATATACACACCATACTCCATGTACACACCATACTCCATAAACACACTGTACTCCATATACACACACCATGCTCCATATACACACACAGTGCTCCATAAACACACACTGTACTCCATATACACACATTCTACTCCATATACACACACCATGCTCCATATACACACACTGTACTCCATATACACACCGTAATCCATATTTACACCGTAATCCAAATATACACTGTACTCCATTTACACACTGTACTGCATATACACACACCGTACTCCATATACACACTGTACTGCATATGCACACATTGTACTCCATATACACACACTGTACTCCATATGCACACATCGTACTCCATATATACACCGTACTCCATATACACGCACCGTACTCCATATATACACACTGTACTGCATATGCACACATTGTACTCCATATACACACACTGTACTCCATATGCACACATCGTACTCCATATACACACATCGTACTCCATATATACACCGTACTCCATATACACGCACCGTACTCCATATACACGCACCGTGCTCCATATACACACATCGTACTCTATATACACACTGTACCCATATAAATACATCGAACTCCATATACACACCATACACGATATACACACACCAAAGTCCATGTACACATGGTGCACGATATACATACACCGTACTCCATATACATACTGTACTCCATATACACACTGTACGCCATATACACGCATGATATTCCATATACATACCATGTGCCATATACCCACACCGTACCCTATATACAAACCTCAGTTTCATATACACCCCGCAGCTCCTTATCCACACCCCAGCTCCATATACACCCCCCAGCTCCATTTATCCACACCCCAGCTCCATATACACACACACCAGCTCCATATACACAGCTCAGCTCCATATATATGCACACACCATCTCCACAGTGACATCCCAGCCCGTATACAAAACCTGCACCTCCACCCACATCATCTACTGCATCCGCTGCAGCCGGTGTGGCCTCCTCTATATTGGGGAGACAGGCCGCCTACTTGCGGAGCGATTCAGGGAGCACCCCTGGGCCACCCGGACGAACCAACCCAACCAACCTGTGGCACAGCACTTCAACTCCCCCTCCCACTCCACCGAGGATATGCAGGCCATTGGACTCATCCACCGCCAAACCACAACAAACCGACGGTCGGAGGAGGAGCGTCTTATCTTCCCACTGGGAACCCTCCAACCGCAGGGGATGAACTTGGACCACACCAGTTTCTTCATCCCCCCTCCCCCCACCTTGTCTCAGCCGGATCCCTCCAGCCCGGCACCGCCTTCCTGACCTGCAGTCTTCTTCTTGACCTCTCCGCCTCCACCCTACTCCGACCTATCACCCTCACCTTGACCTCTTTCCACCTATCACATTCCCAACTCCCCTCCTCCAAGTCCCTCCTCCCTACCTTTTATCTTCTCCTGCTGAACACTCTCTGCTCATTCCTGAAGAAGGGCCTGTGCCCGAAACGTCGAATCTCCTGTTCCCTGGATGCTGCCTGACCTGCTGTGCTGTTCCAGCAATAAAGTTTCAACTTTGATCTCCAGCATCTGCAGACCTCACTTTCTCCCCCAATACAAAACCAAACGCCTTGTACGTACACCTGAGCTCCATATACACACCCCAGTTCCATATACACACACACCAGCTCCATATATACACACGCCAGCTCCATAATCACACCCCAACTTCATATACACACCCCAGCTCCATATATACACACCCCAGCTCCATATAGACACACCCCAGC
>NW_025172530.1:0-1841 GCF_004010195.1 Chiloscyllium plagiosum | reverse complement strand
CTGAATTCACACAGACACTGAAGTTAAAGTATCTAATACTTAGCATCTCAAACCATTGGCGAAGTACCATTAGCAGTGCCTTTGGACAATCTTTTCCAAATCTAGTGACAAGAAAGTTGATCCTTTCCCAATCTAACATGCCTAGCATTGAGATAATAATTAACTCAATACCTGCTGTGCTTGGCCAGACATGTTGTTTCTTTGACCATCACCAGGCTGCAAATGCAATTGGTATAATTGGCATTCATTTAAAGCATGGGGGAAAATGGAAATCTTTCAGAGATTACTTCAACACATCCCTGAAGAAGCCAAAGATTCCCATTGACTTATGAGAATCCTAGGTTTGTGACAGACCAAAATGGAGAGAATTTATGGTGAAAGCACCAAATAGAGAGACTTCATCAGACACACTCATAAGGTAAGTCAAGACATCAGAGAGAGCACACAAATCCCCCAACAATACAGCTATTCAATCCTCCAAGCACTAGCTGCAACCCACAATGCAGATTCTGAAGATTGTCTTTTCAATGTATCATTCATCTCAGAATCCATTAAACTAGATTGAAAGCAAGTTATCTTTGATCCCAAGGGACTTCCAGCAAGAAGAAAATTAAACATTCAGACTTGGTCAAGATTAGACCATAATTATTGACAAAAAATAGAGGTCAAATAAATTCCTTTGATCTTTAAGACCAGGACAATTACAATGCTATGAAAATTCCCTAGATTAATCTCAGGTTTAACTGCTTCAGCTGAATTAATATTGTGTCCACCTGATCATCAAAGTGAACGGTCCTTTGTGATACCAGATTCATCACCTGAGCTATCAAAGCATCTGAAAGACACAAGTCAAGAAATAGATGAAGAAGCTCAACTCTGTCTAGTAAAACAATAGTTTCCTTGCATGCCAGTCATTGATTTCAGTACCTGTAACCCTCCCCCACTGAAAAACTCTGTACTGTCTACAAACTGCACCACAACACTTTCTTGCCCTGAAAGCTGTTTCACCAAGTGAAAGAAGAACACTATGTTATGTATACCATCCTGTTTAGACAGGGTTACCAACAGTCCCACTTTGAGTGAAGCCCACAGTGATGGCCTCTTTACATGCTGGTGCTAATGACTGGACCAAAATGGTCCTTGTATTTCTGATTCACTCATACACAGTCCAACAGCTCATGGCTTGGAACTAACCCACATCATCCAAGTCTTGCTGTTCCTGCCATTATTTGGAATGCAGCTTCATCATCGCACTGGGGATAATGAAAAAATTTTGATATCCTGTGTCCTGAAAGAGCAATGAGGGAGGAAGAGAGAAAAAGCAAATGGTAGGGGAGAGAGTGAACCACCAATTAAAGGGAGAAAGCGAGAAACTTGCACTAGGGTAGATAGAAATCAGCACAACTAGGAAGTGAGGAGAGAGAGAAGATCATAAACTTGAGAGGGAAAGAAATAGGAACACAGACTAGGGAGTGAAGAAACTAAAAATATAAATCAGTGGAGGAGGTTAGAAACACAAACTGAACAGAGAAGAATATGATATTCATCCAGGTCCTCGAAACCGTGTTAGGGAACTGGAGCTGGAGCTGGATGAACTTCTGATCATTCGGGAGGCAGAGGGGGTTATTGAGAGGAGTTACAGGGAGGTAGTCACTCCTAAGGTACAAGAAAAAGGCAAATCGGTTCCAGTCAGGGGACGGAAAGGGAACCGGCAGGCAGTGCAGGGATCCCCTGTGGCCACCCCCCTCAACAATAAGTATACCGTTTTGGATACTGTTAGGGGGGTGGAGGGGGGGGGGACTTACCATGGGAAAGCAGTGGGGCACAGGACTCTGGCACAG
>NW_025172529.1:0-1841 GCF_004010195.1 Chiloscyllium plagiosum | reverse complement strand
GCACAATTAATAGGAGAATACTGAGATGCAAAGAGGAAACAAGGGACCTTGGAGTGAGTGTCCATAGATCCTTGAAGATAGCAGGCCAGATCAGTAACATTATTATGAAGGCATATAAAATCATTTCTTTAATTTGATGAGGTATAGCATATTAGAAATTAGAAGTTTGGTTGGACTGTAAAAATGGTTAGTTAGGCCACAACTCAAATACTATAGGCAATTCTACTCATCTCAGTATAGGAGGGATGCAATTGTACTAGAGAGGGTTCAGAGGAGATTTATGACAATGTTGCCAGGATTGGAAGGTTGCAGTAATGAGGAAAGATCAGGTCGGCTGTGATTCCTATTCTCAATACAAGGAAAGCTGAGGGGAGATTTTATAGGGGTTTATGAAATTTTAGTAGCCCGGATGGATTGGTTGGGAATGGCCTACTTAAATTAGCAGAGAGGTCAATGACTAGAGGCAATGGATTTAAGGTGTTTGGGAGAAAGATTAAAGGGAAGATAAGGAAAAGCTTTTATGCTCTGAGGGCAGAAAGGTTCTGGAATTCACGGCGCGTAATGACAAGAGACAGAGACCCTCAACTAATTTAAAAAATGTCTGGAACCTGCAGGCTGCAGACCGAATGCCATTCAGTGGAATTAAGCTTGGTGGCTTGCTTTTCAGCTGATGCAGATAATGTTCTGCAAACTTTCTATTGTTTCTCTGACCCGAGGGAAACCAGGTCATGGTAAGAAATGTTTGCCAACATACATTTCGAGGCTCAGTCAGGAAGTTAACCTGACTGTCAAGGAGATTCAGAGGGAAGACATGCAGCTTAGCAAGTGAAAGGCCCTCACTAGAGTCCACTGACTGGCAGAGAAATGGGTTGGCCTTCCATTTATCACTCTGATCAACGAAGCCAGATCTTTGCTTCAGGGGCTCAACTGTGCTTCAACAGGTGCAAAGCAGAAATCTACTGTAATAATCCATTGCAAATTTATCGCCAGAAACTCCTACCATCTATTTCTTCAGTGAACCAAAAGGGGAAACATCACACCGCAATGTTTTAATCTTCTTTCCTAATAAAATCCTGTATAATAGTGAATGTTACCTCTTTGTATTTACCTTTTTTTTAGAATATGTACTTTGACATGTGTATGGTTGAGTGAAAGTTACTCTGAATATATTCAAATGTTCAGAAGTAAATCATTTATACCTGTTTAAAAAAACTTACACGAAAGCATGACTGTTGACAATCGTAGCACTTCATGGTTTAAAACGCTTCTTTAAAACACATGTATTGTCAATCACTTCAGAGATAGCAAAAGGGAACCCAGCATGTAAGTTGATACACACTGCACATTCTCTGCACCATCATCAGCAAACCTGATATCCAGAGAATTTGGGAAATCAGTTGACCCAATATGGGAAAAATGTTTATGATTCTGCTAACAGCATGCTATCAATTCTAACAGGACCATGACTATGTGATAAATGGAATGCAAGATGTCAGTGTTGAGTATTGGGGATTGCATACCACTGATTGATATCTAACATTTTTCACTCAATTATCTTCAGTGGTTAGGAAGATGTTTCACACGATTGTAGCTTTCTGCAAATTTACTACTTCACCTATTCACTTCTCAGAGGACACCAAATGAATTGAAGAGATCTATGAGTACAAATTGTGTACAACATCATCTGTTGAAGGAGACAGCTAAATAACGTTATAGACATCTGATGTAGGATGTTAAATGATAACATATTCATGTAGCAGACAGCAAGCAGCAAGGATATGGTGTCAAGATTGAACAGGATCTCTATCAGGAGGAAGTGAGGACTGCAGATGCTGGAGATC
>NW_025172528.1:0-1841 GCF_004010195.1 Chiloscyllium plagiosum | reverse complement strand
CCGTCTGCTGTATGGGACAGAATTAAAACGGATGGAGCAATTAACTACGAGGCACCTGTGAGACGCAGTGGTGCATCAGTCGCTGTAGATTCATGTTCTTTCCAACTCACATAGTCTGCAACTTCACAGCCGAGCATATCTCCCACTTTCCATTTACCATCGAGTCGGGAATCCACACTGGTTCAATGAAGAGTGCAGGAGGCCATGCCAGGAGCAGAATAAGTCAGAACCAGTTAGGAGGTGATTGCCCAGAGAAACTGTTGTCAGAAACAAAACAGGCCGTCTTGCCTGTCAAACTGCAAGATTAGCAAGTGACCGGCAGAGCTGAGTGATCTCGCAATTAATGCAGCAGACGGAAGCTCTGTGGTCCTCCCATATGTATTCGTAAAAGAGGGTGGATCATGAAACAGACTTACTGTAGGAGGAGGCTTCTCCAAAAATGAAATCCTCAGTTATGGAGGAAAACAAAACGTCAGAGCAAGATTAATGTTGAAGCATTTGGAACAGGTGACGCATTTCAATATCTTCTTGTGGTCTCACTGTCAACATAGTGGTTCCCTTCCAAGGTAACTATCCCCTTGATTTTTTTTTCAAGAAGTGTCTTGAAACAGTCAAAGCTCCGAAACGGCTGCATTGGTGCAGAGATGAATGGTTTATTGGGGTCCTCATTGTTTGCCCCTAAGCAGATGACACCGCAGGCAAAAAGCATTCACGTTATGGAAATAGCTTGTATATTGAAAGAGGACTGGCCACTCGTGGCAGCTGAGAGTCATTTGGGAAGTTCAGCAGCTGTGAATGTGAAGAAAGGCTGCGGGAGTCATTCACAGTTGAGCCTGGAACTTCTCTGTTTCCTTCTGCCCTTCTAACTTCTACCTGTCAGTTCGAAGTTTTTGTTTAAGTGGATTGTTTATTGGGTCTGCTGCACGTATTTTTGGAACATCATAATTAACCCTGGTTTGGATAGACAAGAGACAATATAGACAATAGACAATAGATGCAGGAGTAGGCCATTCTGCCCTTCGAGCCTGCACCACCATTCATTATGATCATAGCTGATCATAGGATAAGTTAGGTCGTATCTTGTTTTCTGTTCTTTGTCATTCATTCCATAATTTTATAAATGCATCTTGTTTGTTTAAAACCCGGCAGAAGACCCAGCTAATTTACACTCGGAATATCCACGGTACACTGAGCTAAATAAATAGTCTGGGCTATCTGCTGAAAATATTTTGAGTCGTCTGGCCTAGTCCATAACACGAGCATCACAGATGCCAATTTTGGACAATTAGATTTACTCCACACGGTATCAAGAAATGGCTGGAAACACTGGAAACTGTGATATCCTGTCGGCCTCCATTGCATCCAACTCTAGGAATTGACACATGTCTCTCCAAGCTGGTCCAGTACATCAAGAACACAGACATTTACCAACAATATTATTAATTACCAAAATATATCTTGTACACAGTAAGAAGTATCACTTTGCTGTCAGTCACCGACTGGACGGTGTACAGCCTGCCACATAAATGAGAAGCAAGTTGTCAACAATAATGTGATCATTCAGCAATAACTTGCTGAGTGAGGCTCAATTATTATTCAGTCAGGGTCACGCATCTCCTGATCATATTACGAGCTCAATTCAAACGAGTGCAATTTCCAAAGCGAAGAGACAGTAATTACTCTGAATATTAAGGCACCATTTGATAGACTCAGACAATGGGAAGTTGAGTAAAATAATATTTAATCGAAATCTGGGGGAAAAATGTCTGCTGGTTGGAGTAATCATTGCGATAAAAAGGTTGTTGTTCGTGTCAGTAATTCATAATCCATTGCATCTCTGC
>NW_025172527.1:0-1841 GCF_004010195.1 Chiloscyllium plagiosum | reverse complement strand
ACTTCTCTGTATCGGATCTGGAAGAGTCTGTTAGAAGTGTGTGTTTTTAAAATCAAATCCCTAATCTGGAAAATAAAACAGAAGAAGCCCCTACCAGGTAGTCCATACTTACGAGTCATTTGATCAAATGGTATCATTGTTTCTCCCTCACGTCACACGTGGTGGCTCAGTGGTTTGCACTGCTGACTGACCGCACCAGGATCACGGATTTGGATCCAGTCTTGGGTGACTGGATGCGTGGAGTTAGTATGTTCTCAACGGTGTCTGCGGAGATTTCCTCCCACAGTCACAAAGATGTGCAGGTCAGATGAATTGACAATTGCTAAATCACTCAGAGTGTTCCAGGATCTGTAAGTTCAGACGTCAGTCAGGATAAATATAGGATGGTAGGGGAACGGATCTGGGTGGGTTACTCTTCAGAGTATCAAAATGGATTTGCTGGTCCCAAGGGCTTGTATCCACACTGTAGGGATTCTACCAATTCTAAATCACCCAAGCAAGTACCCCCCTCGTTGCCCACAGATAATGGAATCCATTATTCCCAGTTGACAACCCGGTATACCAATTTAACGGGTAAGAAACGTGGTTTTGGCTGTATTGCCCTCGATCTGACGCATTGTCCTTAAAGTTTTAATAGCATTGATAATCATTAGTTTTTTAACAATACTCCATAAATGTTGTCATTTTATCTAAGAACAACAGACTAATAAGGGTTCACTTTGTCTGAGAGGGCTCAATGTCCAGCCGAATTGACGCCGAGTCCTCAACGGCACAGGCACGAACATAGGATGATAAAAGAGCTGAATTGATTGCTTTTAATCGGGGAGATCTACTCCCCACAATCTGTGGAGCAGTTGCAATTTTGTTAGCTTGATGGAGAATCGCTTATGGTGCCAAATAAAAAAGCTAAAAGAGCCATTATGTTTCTAAAATATCTGTCTGGGAAACATCAAAGAAAGCATTCACACGGGTGGTAGGAAATGAGGAAGGACATTCATTTTAATAACAGCTAACCGACCTCGACAGGAGATTGGAAATGCCTCCCATCTTTGTTTAATTTTGTCAAATAAATGGTCACAGTTCATGTTAAAAAAAAGATCAAAGACAGATATAATGAAGATACTGAAACAGGGAAACCACCCCAGTGACCATTTAAAAGGAAATCAAGATTTGCCCTCAGTATCAGTTATTTCCCTAATAACATCCATAGGCATGGCCTCCAACTTTGTAAAATTAATCTTATCGCCCAGAAAGGCAACAAGTGAATTAACGCATTGCATCACACGAACTACCGAAATTACGGGATTTGACAAAAACATAAGACAATCATCTGCATACAATGTAATTGTGAGAAACAAAGCTCACTCAGTTCAATAATTTCAGTCCGAGACAAGATCTGAATCAGTAGTGTCATTTATTTTACCCTTGCAAAAGAGTGCGATGTCCACTGTCTGCAAGGCAGTGACACACACACACACTGAATTCAATGAATACACGATATTTATGTAATTTGGTTCCTTTTTTATCCCATTGCTCCTCCACGTTTACATCTTCCACTTCTCTAAGACCGGCACCCATTACTCCTGATTATCTCTTGCCTTATCCGGTCTTGTCTGTGACAAAATGCTTATTTCTGGCCTCACAAGGCCATTAGACCACATCCCGCTGTGGCCCATTGTTAGGTATATCCTTTCTTCATCATTATCTACTCCCTCCATCTGTGCTTTCCCCAGCCATACTGATCCTTATGACCTTTTAATTGGGGTTTGTTCCTGTGTTTCTGTAAAAGTGGGACACAGAATCTTATCACATCCTCACAGCACCTTATCTATTTGTCTGTA
>NW_025172526.1:0-1841 GCF_004010195.1 Chiloscyllium plagiosum | reverse complement strand
ATCTTGTTGGCCCCGCATTTTCAGATGGAGATCTTGGGGGTCAGGGAACCCTTGCCAGGGCGTTTGCTTCACCTGACAGATCGGCTGGGGGTCGCGGTGCTTCACTTGGTGAACATCTACGCTCCCCTGGCCGGGCCGAGGCAAGCGAGCTTCTTGGGAGAAGTGTCCGCTCATCTCGCCTCCATTGACGAGAACCAGTGCATCGTCCTCGGGGGAGATTTTAACTGCGTCCTCGAGGACAGGGACCACGGCGGTGCCCGCACCGGTTGGGCGTCAGGGAGGAGGTTGAGGGACATGGTCAAGTCCTTCTACCTGGTGGACGTCTGGCGGAATCTCCATCCCGACTCCATCGCCTTCACCTTCGTGAGGCCTGGGGTCGGAGCGTCCAGAATCGACCGCCTGTACGTTTCGCGGGCGTACGCCTCCTGTGTTCCGACGGCCTCTACGCGGCAGGTGTCGTGCACGGACCATCACCTGGTGTGGGCGGAACTCCTTCCGTTCAGTGCCAGGCTCGGCTCCGCGTACTGGCACTTTAACAACCTGCTGTTGGAGGACGAGCGGTTCCGGGACTCGTTTCGTCGTTTCTGGGCCAGCTGGAGAAGGAAGTGGGGAAGCTTCCCGTCCCTGAGGCTATGGTGGGACGTGGGCAAGGCTCACGTTCGCGTCTTCTGTCAGGAGTACACGAGGGGGTCGACAAAGAGGCGGAAATCCAGGATCGGGGAGTTGGAGAGGGAGATGCTCGACCTGGAGTCATGCCTCGGTCAGCCCGACGCAGACCCGGCCCTGCGCAGGGCGTACGAAGAAGGCCGCGCTCTGGGACCTGCAGCTCGTTGGGGCTCGGGGCGCGTACGTGAGGTCGCGGATCCAGGTCCTCCAGGACCTGGACCGCGGCTCCCCCTTCTTCTACTCGCTGGAAAAAAGGCGTGGCACCCGTCAGCAGCTCCTTGGGCTGCTGGCCGACGACGGGTCCCTCGTCTCGGATCCGAAGGGTATCAGGGCCCACGTCCGGAACTATTACACGGCTCTGTTCTCTCTGGATCCGTCCAGCGAGGATGCTCGCAGAGTTCTGTGGGAGGACCTGCCGCAGCTCGGCCCAGAGGACGCCGGAAGGCTCGACGCTCCCATCAACTTAGAGGAGCTGACCGGCGCCCTCGACCGGCTCTCGAGGGGCAAGTCCCCGGGGCTGGACGAGCTGACAGTGGAGTTCTTCAGGGCATTCTGGGACGTCCTGGGGAGCGACTACGTACAGGTCCTGGGGGAGTGTCTAAATGCCGGACAGCTGTCCCTTTCTTGGCGCAGGGCGGTCATCGTCCTGCTGCCAAAGAAGGGGGACCTTCGTTCTTTGAAGAACTGGTGTCCGGTCTCCCTCCTCAGCACGGATTACAAAATCTTCGCCAGGATGCTGTCTTCTCGCCTGGCCTCCATGCTGGCCCACATGATTCACCCGGACCAGTCCTACACGAGCCGGAGGATACACGACAACGTCCACCTGGTCCGGGACCTGATCCATTTCTGTTGAGGGGCTGGTCTGCCGAGCGCCTTCCAGTCTCTCGACCAGTAGAAAGCGTTCGACAGGGTTGATCACGAGTACCTGCTCGGGACTCTGCGGGCATTCGGGTTCTGGACGCAGTTTGTCGCCCGGATCTGACTTTTGTACGCCGCCACAGAGTGTCTGGTTAAAGTTAACGGGTCCCTGATGGTGCCCCTTCGCTTCGGGAGAGGAGTGCGTCAAGGCTGCATCCTGTCCGGCAGGTGTGTTCCCTGTGCATGGAGCCTTTCCTGCGCCTCTTGCGGAGGAGGTTGTTGGGGCTGATTCTGCGCGGCGCGGGCACAGGGGTGGT
>NW_025172525.1:0-1841 GCF_004010195.1 Chiloscyllium plagiosum | reverse complement strand
ATACCAAGATGTGAGGGAGAGAGTGTAATCTAATCGAGGGGTTCAGGGTGGGTTACATAAAGCATATGTGATACCCAAGAGTGAGGGAGACTGAAATCTAATCGAGGGGTTCAGGGTGGTTTATATACAGCATATGAGATACCAAGATGTGTGGGAGAGAGTGTAATCTAACCGAAGGGTTCGGGGTGGTTTATATACAGCTCATGAGATACCCAAGAGTGAGGGACTGACTGAAGTCTAATCGAGGGGTTGGGGGTGGTTTATATACAGCATATGAGATGCCCAAGAGTGAGGGACAGACTGGAATCTAATCGAGGGTTTCAGGGTGGTTTACATACAGCATATGAGATAACCAGAAGTGAGGGACAGACTGGAATCTAATCGAGGGGTTATGGGTGGTTTACATACAGCATATGAGATATCCAAGAGTGAGGGACAGACTGGAATCTAATCGAGGGGTTATGGGTGGTTTATATACAGCATATGAGATAACCAGGAGCGAGGGAGAGACTGGAATCTAATCGAGGGGTTCAGGGTGGTTTACATACAGCATATGAGATACCCTGGAGTGAGCGAGAGACTGAAATCTAATCGAGGGGTTCTGGGTGGTTTACATACAGCATATGAGATAACCCAGAGCGAGGGAGAGACTGGAATCTAATCGAGGGATCGGGGGTGGTTTACATACAGCATATGAGATAACCAGGAGCGAGGGAGAGACTGGAATCTAATCGAGGGGTTCAGGGTGGTTTACATACTGCATATGAGATAACCTGGAGGGAGGTAGAGACTGTAATCTATTCGAGGGGTTCAGGGTGGTTTACATACAGCATATGAGATACCCAAGAGTGAGGGACAGACTGGAATTAAATCGAGGTGGTTGGGGTGGTTTATATACAGCATATGTGATAACCAGGAGCGAGGGAGAGACTGGAATCTAATCGAGGGGTTCAGGGTGGTTTACATAAAGCATATGTGATACCCAAGAGTGATGGAGAGACTGCAATCTAATCGAGGGGTTAGGGGTGGTTTAGATACAGCGTATGCGATGCCCAAGAGTGAGGGACAGACTGGAATCTAATCGAGGGGTTCTGGGTGGTTTACAAACAGCATTTGAGATAACCAGGAGCGAGGGAGAGACTGGAATCCAATTGAGGGGTTCAGGGTAGATTACATACAGCATATGAGATACCCAGCAGTGAGGGAGAGACTGAAATCTAATCGAGGGGCTCAGGGTGGTTTACATACAGCATATGAGAAAACCAGGAGTGAGGGACAGACTGGAATCTAATCGAGGGGTTCGGGGTGGTTTACAAACAGCATTTGAGATAACCAGGAGCGAGGGAGAGACTGGAATCCAATTGAGGGGTTCAGGGTAGATTACATACAGCATATGAGATACCCAGCAGTGAGGGAGAGACTGAAATCTAATCGAGGGGCTCAGGGTGGTTTACATACATCATATGAGATACCCAGGAGTGAGTTAGAGACTGGAATCTAATCGAGGGGTTCAGGGTGGTTTACATACAGCATATGAGATACCCAGGAGCGAGGTAGAGACTGGAATCTAATCGAGGGGTTCGGGATGGTTTATATACAGCATATGAGATGCCCAAGAGCGAGGGGCAGACTGGAATCTAATCGAGGGGTTCAGGGTGGTTTTGCATTACAGTGCAGTGCAGGCCCTTCGGCCCTCGATGTTGCGCCGCCCTGTCATACTAACCTGAAGCTCATCACACCTACACTATTCCATGTACGTCCATATGCCTGTCCAATTACAGATCAGTTAGTCTGACAGCAGTGGGAGTGAAATGATTGGGAACAATTCTGAGGGACAAGAT
>NW_025172524.1:0-1841 GCF_004010195.1 Chiloscyllium plagiosum | reverse complement strand
CTGAGAGATTAGAAATTTTGTTTGCTTAAAAAATAGTTGCATCAATAAAAAACCTTCAAAAGTGGTCAGTGGAAAATTGCTTGCCCATTCAATATTCAGATCTCAATTTGTAGTCGAACATTTAGATAGCTAAACTCTGAAGAAAGAATAAATATATTGAACGATTAGAGTTCCTATATCCTCTGCTCCCCTCGTTCTGCCTGTGATGACTTTCAAAGCCCCTATGAAAGTTTTAAAGAAAAAAACCTACTGTTTTCCATTGTCCCATTACCTCTGGAAGATGATCTACTTAATAAATTTAGTTGATCTAAGAATATAATACTGAATCGCTGAGCATCCAGCAATTTTATACCAGCCATCAGCCAATTGTGCATACAAGACCTAGCTTAAAATGTCTTCTTTCATGACTAATTTCAGCTGCGTATACTGTGAAGAACCGGGAAATCTAATTTCTCCAGGGACAGTTGCAGAAAATAAGTTTGCTCCAGTTTGTGCATAAATGATCCTTGATTCAGAAATCAAAGATGTGAAAGGATATTGCTGGAGAGCTGTTGTTTCGATTGTTCAAGGGCTTCCTGTTGAAAGCATGTGACAATTGTTCAAGGGCTTCCTGTTGAAAGCATGTGACAGCAGTGCAACAAACATCTTTGCAGACCAGACCACAGCAATCACACTAAATTTGCATCTCTAATGCTTGCATTGTTCCTACTGATTGAAGCTCTTATTTAACTAGAACAACAGAAAGCATCCAAATAAAACGTGCAAGAACTGCGAATACTGTAAATCAGAAAGAAAAGCAGAGTTGCTGGAAAAGCCATTGCTTTAAAACATCCAAATCCCTTCAGTGAAATGTTTCCCCTTCATCAGCCCGGTCCTGAACGTTTTACCTCCCATTGACCTCTCTGGTCTATACTGCAAGGAAAAATTCCAACTCCCCGACATTCTCTGCCTCTTCCCCTACCTGTGCTCTGACTTCTTGCAAACCAGTTATGTAAGTTTGACAAAAAAAATCACCAACTCCTGCAATCATCCTTCTGCAGTGTGAGCAGTTTTTTTTTAAAAAAAACAGCTGAATAAGTGCTGTACTACTGAATCCAGATCCTTCAGCCATTCCAGCAGCTGGCACACAATTGTATATGCAGACGAATGCTGATTTCAGTGACTAAACTTGCCTGTTCAATTGCAAGCCTGGTAAACTTGACAATCTAAACTGCGATGGAGATGGGAAACCATGCCTTCTAAATCTAAGGCGGTCTCGAAAAAGTATGTTTGATACGATATGTGACCATGATTTTACTTCATTCAGAGTACAAGAAAGTGAAAGTAAGTTGCTGGTGGGCAGGCAGTTATGGTAAGATAACGTACAGACCCATCATGAAAACACCACACAGCAGTGCATAGATTACCATTCCCGACCATAGCAATCACATACTGCCTCTCCATTATCCACATTGTTCTTTCGGTCGGAAAGTTCTTTTCAAAACAAACAGTTTTATGAGAGGACATCAAGGAAGCTTGAATTCGAAATTGCTTGCATATTTGGGTTACTTATTCCTGATCATTTTACTCTCTTAAAATGAATATATTCAAGAAATATGTATCCCATCGCACACTCACCCTTATCCCCAGCTATAGTGTCCATCAAACCTATGAAAGGAGTTAAAGAATAAAATTAGTATTGATTGCAGTATCCGTCTGGATTGTAAGGAGTTTAACAAAAGCAGCTGATCTCAACCTGCAGGACTGAATCCGGAGTCTTCAGCCATTCAACAGCTGGCACTCAATAGTAGCTGGAGGCAAATGCTAATTTAAGGACTTAATTTATCTTGCCTGACAGTTAC
>NW_025172523.1:0-1841 GCF_004010195.1 Chiloscyllium plagiosum | reverse complement strand
TAATTGGCACCTCCTCGATCAAATTCAACAATCCGCCTTTTTATCCCACAATTGATGGATGGTGGCAGAGTGCACCACCTTAAATTCTGGCAGCAAAAATAAAATAAATTCATCCAGAAACCTTAGAACCAAATTCTAAACTGGCAAGATGGAAACACGAGGTCTTAAAATGCATTACAGCACCATTGAGTATCGCTTCATGCCCAGAAGACACACCTTCCAGGCATAATATCATTGACGGGTTTGCTGAACAACCCAACTGGTGCTAATACAGTTCATATATCTCATGGACTGCAGCATTCACGACCTCCGTCAAGATGTACCTTGGCAATGAGAGAAAGTGATACCAAAATAAACTTTGCCTTAAAAAGCAACAACAAAATCCCACCAACTATAGAATGAATCACAGAACTGCGGATGCTGGCGATCAGAAACAACGCAAGATGAAATAAACGTAAGCAGAACTTGCAGGAGAGAAACTCAACAGACATGGACAAAAATACCCTGCAGTTATCGAACCTACACAAGTACTAACAATTTGCCCTTAGTTACACTGTCTTTCCCTGTCAATACCCTGAAGATGTCGATCAGAGAACCCATAGCCTTTGAATATCATGTCAAAACAAGCCTAATTTCAATAATCTCTCTTTATAATGTAAACGATCAAGTTGAGGTATTATTCTTTCAAATCTAAATTGCTCTCCCTTCAAAGTATCCTTCTTCAACTATGTTGGTTCGATACACTCATTATTTGCTTCGTTGCTGTATACGTTCTGTGTCCCAATGCTCCAGTATTCTAGATGTAAAGAGTCAGTAAATAAGTAATGTCGTTTAAAATCGGGAACTTCAGTTTGCTGGAAATAAAAGAAAGCCGGAAGTTTTTTTTTAATCGATGTGCTAAAAGGATATTCAGAAAACATCAAAGGGATTAATGTTTGCAAGTTAGTTATTCTCGATATGTCAGAATGTTTAACGGGGAATGTGTAGAACTCTCCTGCATAGACCTTCGATTCTTTACGATTACACGAAGGCGATTTCCCTACAGAAAGAGGATATAAAGCCTTGCAAAGCTTGCCACAATGTAAATGGTAGAAAAGGTGCGACAGAAGAAATGGATACGTTGCATCCGGACTTTAGGAAGATTTTCTTCCAAGTAAATTGTCACAGAAGAGATTTGCGTGCAAGATCAAAGTATGGGAATTTGTTCCTAAGACTATAAAAATATAAATTGTATAAGTTGCCCTTCATTTCGAGCTTACACACTCGCTAATTCAGCAGGATCATAGCTGATTTGACTTTCACCACGCCACCTTCAAATGTCTGATTCACCTTCAACCTATAATTTATCTCTCCGCCTTAAATGTACAAGAATCGGCCAGCAAACCTCGGTGGCAAAGAGACTCAAAATCTCCGACGCATATCTAGCATATTTGTCATCTGAAATTTTACATAGAATATCGAACATCGAACAGGACAGCACAGGTCCATTGGCCCTCGCTGTTGCGCCGAGATTTTGTCCTACTCATCCGTCAAATTAACCGACATACTCTTCATTTAGCTATTATCCAAGTGTAGCATAAGTTTCTAATGTGTCTGACTCTACTAACACTACGGTTAGCACAGTCCACACCCCACATCTCTCTCTCTCTCTCTCTAAAGAACCTACCTCTGATGTCTCCCCTAAAAATTCCTCCTATCATATTGAAATGTCAACCCGTCTTGAAAGCCACTTTGGCAATAGGAAAGAAAGTGTCTGGCCATTCACTCTAACTGTGCTTCTCAAAATCTTCTCCACTTTTATCATGTTGCGCCTCATCCTTTTTCGCTCAAATGAGAAAAGC
>NW_025172522.1:0-1841 GCF_004010195.1 Chiloscyllium plagiosum | reverse complement strand
TTATTCCAGGATCAGAGAGGACAGCTGTGGGTCATGCTGCTGATGCTATCGATGTTAAGGAACTGTCATGAAGTGTCATTTAATGGGCTTCGATTACATTGTGATTATGATATGGGGGAAAAGACAGAAGACGGCGAGGACTGGGGGACATGGCTGATTAGACTGGGTGGAGGGACAGTGATGTTCCCTATTTAGCAGAATTGGAATGTTACTCTTTATAACTCATATGAAGAACAGATTCAAGAATACATCTACAATGAGGAATTAGCAGAGACAATATTAATGAAATGCGTTTATGCAATATAAAATGCAGAAACAAAATGATTTTCTGCACCCACCAATATATGCAAAGTACAAAGAGATAAGGTTATTAAAATACACTCCTGATATTGAGCTATATAAATGGAAATGTGAATTATATAACTAGGTAAGTGGTACGCAAACTTTTTCAATCATTATTTGACCCACAGCTACGATCGTGATTTCACTCTGTCAGTGAGTCCCCTCACTGAGATTCTCTGGCCTAGTCTCGCATACAGTATCGGTGTGGAGGCGGGGTGGCGGTTATCATTTCCTGCTGCTCTTGGCACAGTCTATTTAAAACTATGCTTTCTGCATGGAATCAGTCTATTGGCCTAATGGGTTCTGTTTAGCTGTCAGTAACCCAGCTCTGTGATATTGTTAGAAATAAATAATTTGGGATGACAGCCAGTATCAGCACAGTGCTCACAGTGTATGGCGCCCAGACAAAGGGCTTGCCGTCCAGAGGAATTTATAAATAAAGCTTCTAACTTCTGTCTGTCCATATTTATCTACCATAATGCAGTCTTCTAATCTATCTGACTTCACCCACATCTAACAACTCTTCCCCTCGCACTCAATCGGTCGCTACCCTTTCAATCCTCTCTCAGTTTATCTCCCTTCGCTTGCTTTCTCTCTGTTTATTTCTCTCTCATGGATCAGTGGTGCTGGAAGAGCACAGCAATTCATCGGATGCTGCCTGAATTGCTGTGCTCTTCCAGCACCACTGATCCAGAATCTGGTTTCCAGCATCTGCAGTCATTGTTTTTACCTTATTTCTCTCTCACACGATCTCTCTTCACACACTCTCTCTATCTCCAATTGTGCAGTTGGAGAGCTTGTGACTCCACGATGGACTGAATGGCCTCCATCCCTGCCATAATAATTGAAATTGTCTGACCCATAATAAATACTTCCTGGACAGACATGCTGGTCCGGTGACAGGTACAGTGCACAATCACCCATTATCTTTTCCTGCTCTTCTCTGGGGTACAGCTGCCTTGAAATGTCTGTTCAAACAAAACAGACAGAATGAAATTCGAGTAGTAGAGAAGGCGTTTCTGACTGTATACTTCAATCAGGATTTTATGAAGGATGAGATTCCAGAATAACATAAGCAATGAATGAAAAACAGGGTAACACAAGAAATGGCAGCTGAGTACAACATATGGTTCCCAGTAGGTCTCATGACATTACCAATAGATTATCAATCCGGAAAAATCAGCTCCTTTTCTGTGGATCCAGGTTGAATCCCGCCACGGCAGGGTGGAAATTCAATTCAATAATGTAAAAAATATCCCTGGAATTAAGAATCTACTGATGAGAATGAATTCATTGTCGATTTTCAGAAAAATCCATCTGGTTCGCCAATATCCTGCAATGAAGGAATCTTCCATCCTCACCTGGTCTGGCTGACATGCAACTCCAGACCCAAAGCAATGTCATTGACTCTCAATCGCCCCCTGAAATGGTCTAATGAGTCATTCAGTTATATCAATCGCTACAAGGTTTCAAACAAATGAAACCAGATGGACCACCTG
>NW_025172521.1:0-1841 GCF_004010195.1 Chiloscyllium plagiosum | reverse complement strand
GGAAATCAGGATTGAATGGCCCGCTCATGCAACATAAACATACATTTCTGCTTGTAATAAGCCCATTGCCCTTCTCTCCAAATATACTATACTGGTGGGGAGTGAGTCACCGCCTCCTGCTCCTGGGTTACAGGATCCTCGGGGATCACTAGACTCCAGATTTTGCTGTATCCCACTCTCGAGAAGTTGAATGATTACCTCTTGTTCCTGTGTACGAGGTTTGTGAAAGTAGATATCCTCCTCTTGCTCCTGAGTAACAGGTTCCAATAGTTGTCTTGTCTGCTGCTGCTCCTGTGCGATGGGACTGAGGGACTGAATGGCCTCTTCACTTGCGTTACAGCTTCTATTGACTGAAATCCTTTCTCTTGTTTCTGTAAACTAGTCTCAAAATCTGAATGATATATTAGTATTTTTTGTTTCCCTCACTGCAGTTGAACAACAAACTGACTAGTTGTGCTTTTGTATGGCAAATCCGAGAAGCTGAATGGCCTCATCCTGTTCCTGTGTAACAGGCTCGAGAGGCTGAAATACCTCCTCTTTTCCCTACGTAAGATGCTCAATAGGCAGAATGGACGACTCCTGTCCCTCTGTAATAGTCTCCAGAGGCTGAATGGTCTCCTTCTGTCCCTCTGTAATAGGCTTGAGGAGCCAAATGGCCTCTTCCTCTCCCTCTGTAACAGTACTGAGACAATAAATGACACAGCAGCCCATGCATTATGAGCAGCCGGTAAACTCTATCAGACGGAGGTCCTTCCCTTCAGAGTTACATTCGCACAATCAATACAATATACTCCAAGTGTCCTCCCAGTAATAACTTATGCAACTGCAGTAACAATTTCCAAAGTTTTGAATGATTCCCTTTGCAAAATGTGCCAACACTCACGTTTTCCACCTCTTCAAGTGGTAATAGGTTAGTGTGGGTTGAATGGACTCATATTATCCCTCTCTGATACTTACATGGGACAAAATTACTCCAGCGGTATTCCTGAGCCACAACCTTAATGGTCTTGATGATGATTTGATATTTTTAAAATAAGAAGCAGCATTAACCAAAGTCATTAGCAATAAAAATTGTTACCCCTGGTTTGTGATCTCTGAAAATTTTCCCAAAGCTATTTTATGTAGCTGGTCTGTCATTTCATTCCTGTCTCCGATTATGAACAGAGTGGGACACATACGTACGTACAGTATTCTCCCACATCCAATGAAGAAAGATTAAAAAGATTAAAATATATATACTCATCCCTCAACAACCCTCATACATTCTATCCAGACTGAGTAGATTTTCCGTTTTATTGTGTTATAAGAAGTGTTGTAAGGGAGGGGTTAACTGAACCTGTTTGTTTTGTGACTGATTAATTTCTGTCTCCATGGATTCTACTTATCCAATGGGGAGGGGGGTTTCCATCTATTAATGATAACTGAGCTCCGTTCAATATGTTATCAAAATTGTATGAGCAGGACCATCACAGACAGCACTAACAGCGATCAGCAGCTCCAGACAGAGGGGTGGAGACATCATAATCTGAGAAAACTAGACCGGAATGTTACAACAATGGACCAGAATCTGGGAACGTCAGACGGGAATGTTATAACAATGAACAGGAAGTTTTCTGGGGCTGTTTGGATGATTGTGACGTATTATGACCGGTTGTCATTAGCACCGCGGATCTATTACACACTAACGGTTATTCATTATTTATACTATCCGATCCTGGCTATCGTTGGTGTCCCTGGTAAGTTTCACTGTCCAGAAAGTACTTCTACAATCAATATTTAACTGCAGTTCGTTTCATAACTCTACAATCCTTGCTGCTGTTATTGTTCTAGATGAGGCGCTG
>NW_025172520.1:0-1841 GCF_004010195.1 Chiloscyllium plagiosum | reverse complement strand
ACAGCCTACTTGATTTCCATCACACTAAAAAAATACTCATTCTGCCCCATTAGGCTCCCAGAAGACGCAGTTTTTGCTTACTTCAGAAATTCAAGAAATATCCTTAGCCAGCACCTTCCAAACGCATGATCGCTGCATTCTAAATGGACAAGGATAGCAGATACATACCAAAATCATTTACTGTAGGTTCACATTCAAGTCGTTCGCTATCGTGACTGAGAAATATATTTCCATTCCTTCACTGTCATATGACCAGAATCCTGGAATTGCCCTGGCTGACAGCACTCTGTGTCTATCTACATCACATGGACTGTAGCGGTTCAATAAGGCAAATCACCTCTGGACAAACGATAATTCAGACATGCTCATCCAGAGTGACAGCTCCAACGTCCCAGGAGAGGCCTTAAATAGCTAAGCTCATGGTAATCGTATAATCAGTATTCCAGGTTTCGTGTACATGTCCCACCGGCAGTCATTGACCTATGTGTACATTTTTAGGAACACCTTCTTCCTGGTAATTTTGCTCAAGGTTATCAGACTAGACGCAACTAATGACAGCACCACGTTTTCAAAACGTAAATGTTTAACAAGCGAATAAACAGCTCGGAATATTTCACCTTCTGGACAGAGAGATGACAACGGGTGATTGATACATGGAGAGCTTGTGCATCAGATGGAAAGGGACGAAGAAAGTGAGAATGCGAATTACAGTGAAATGTGCGACAAAATAAAATAATAAAATAGCAGATGTGGAAAAGGGAAAGGCAGACAGACACCGAGCTTCAGAGACAGAAGAAGAAATTTGATGAGGGCAAAGAGTCAAGGGTGCAAACCTCACCTGGACGGCTATACATAATTCTCGTCTCCGTATACCTGAAGCAATCCAAACGTACAGGATTGCACACAGATCTGGTCTATGGAGCCAGACTTGAAGACTGTGTGCAATTCTACTGTCCACATGCTTCAGTTAAACTACCCTTACAACACTGTGCATGGAGCTAACAGTGCAATATTCATTCCTTAGTCTGCATGCTTAGCACCGTGCTCAGTTCAGGCTTCTGTATACCACAGTTAGAAAACACGAGGGTACAATGCATACTCCTTCCTTTGATTATGCCACACTTATTGCACTGTGTGCAGTTCCTCTCTCCATATCCCTCAGTAAGACTACACGCATTATCTGAACATGCACATTCCTGGACTCCAAATCTCTCAGCACGATACTTTGTTCTGTTCTCCATGTCCCTTGTGTATGTGAAGAACTATTCGCATTTCTGATCTGGATTTCGCATAGTGCGCCTACAATGAGAGTACACAGCGTAGATCAAACGCTTTTCTCCCTCAGTTTGATCACGTTTTGATAATTTCACGCTGTTCCAGACTTCTATCTCTTAGCAGAACTACTTCAAACCGCTGCTCCGAGTTCTGTTCTCCATATTCTTTGACTGTACGTTTCTCTGAACTTCCTGAACAGTTCTGGTCAATGTATCACGTTTCAGATCCCACTTAAAGCAATACGCAGTGCTCCAACAGCCGAATCCCCAGTTTAGACAATGGTTCAATCTTTTACGACAGTTTGTGTTCTCATGTGCTTCGGTCCAACCTCATATGTCGCATAATGCAAAGTTCTTATCTCTGTAACTGTTGGTTACACCACATCTGGAGCACTGCGCATAGATCTGGGCTCCATATCACTTAGTAAGACCACACTCAGAACACGGTGTGCCTTTCTGGATAACGACCAATTCGTAATAAAAAGAGAACTTGAGGAACTTCGTACAATCGTGGTATTCCTCAGTTAGACCAGACTGTAGATCTGTACGTACTTCTCATCTTCACAT
>NW_025172519.1:0-1841 GCF_004010195.1 Chiloscyllium plagiosum | reverse complement strand
CAGAGAGTAAGCAACTGGGAGTCCAAGGGCTGATATTTGTGGCACTCCACTTATTATGTCTCTCTGAACTCACGCAGACATGTTCATCAAGATTCACTCCTTTGTGTCTTCACAAATGTTCAATCTCTGAACAATAACCCACAAGTTCGTACCGTGTGCAATATACACTTTAGATGGTACTTTACAAAATGCTTACCAAATCTAATTACACAATCTAAGGGTTCACTTTTATTATCACTGCTTCTCCTTTTCAGATACCTCTCTTGAGTCTCTTTGATTCCATTTAATTATTGTAAATCACACTATAATGGACACGAGCAGTTTCCTAATAATAGACATAAGGCTATCTGGCCTTTATTTTCCTGCTTTCTGCATTCCTCCCTCCTTGAAGACAGGCATCACAGTAACACCTTTGAATCCACTGAAAGCCCCTTGGACTGTAGTGATATTTCAAAAAATGCCAGGAATATGTCTGGAGCACATTGTTTCGAAATCCAGGAAACAGACCACTAGGTTTTGGTGGATAGTTTATCCGTAATCATTTCCTTAATCAAAGGGGCTGTCCTGAAGATAAGGCCTGCGATCTTTTGGGATATTCTCTGTCGAAAAAGTGTCACAACTAATATAAAATAGCTGTTTGAGTTATTTGAGAGTTTCCGTTTTTCCTGTGTGGAATTTCCCAGTGTTACCTTCCAATTGTTCCAAAAAAGGTTTTAGCTATTCCTTTTTTTTTCTTATTTTTATTTCCGCATGGAGCCTCGTGCTGTTTTTGTTTATACTTTGCAACAATTGACCTTCCTAAATCAATTGTCTCCAACTTTATTCGCTTTACGTCTTTCAGCTTGTGGGGTCTAAAAATATAGTCTCAAACCTCTGGCCGACCAGTAGTTTTCATCTTGTGTGCCTTTGTTTTCATTGGGTACAAACCCTGACTATATTTGGTCATCATGCAAAGTTTACCATCTCATCAACTCCTTTTTGATGTTTTTTAAATTTGTGCACGGAATTAGGGAATCATTGGCTAGGTCAGCATTAGTTGCCGATCCCTAATTGCACAGAGGGCAGTTATGAGTCAACCACATTGCTATGGGACTGGAGTCACATGTAGGTCAGATCAGGTAAGGATGGCAGATTCCTTCCCTAAAGGACTTCAGTGATCCAGAGAGGTTTGCCCAACAATTGACAATGGATTAATGGTCATCATGAGATTCTTAATTCGAGATTGTTTTTACTGAAATAAACTTTCGGCATCTGCCGTGGCAGGATTTGAACTCGGGTCCCAGAATGTTATCGGGGTCTATGGATTAACAATCTAGAGATAACACTACAAGGCCATCGTCCCCCATCATGTTTGATCATTGTGAAATGTTAATTTAAATATCTGCCAACGTTATCAATAGAAATTCCTTTCAGTCTATTTTCCAGCTCATTGCTAGCAACAAGTGCTTAAGCTGTTGATTATAACATAAGAACTAGAAGCAGGAGTAGGCCGTCCAGCCCTTCAACCCTGCTCCATCATTCAATAAGATTATGACAGATCTTTTTGTGGACTCAGCTCCACTTACTCAACCTCTCACTGTATCCGTTATTTTCTTCCATTTTTAGAAACAAATATACCTTACTTTAAAACAGTTTCCTGAATAGTGTCAATTACTTCACTGGGCAAAGAATTCCACAGATTAACAACCCTCTGGATGAAGACATCTTTCTCAATTCAGGCATAAATCTGCTTCCTCTAGTCTTGCAGCTGTGCCCTCTTATCCTAGCTTCACATGTCTGTGAAAACATACAGTCTATTTATATCTGATCCATTCCCTTCATTATTTTATATGTTTCGATAA
>NW_025172518.1:0-1841 GCF_004010195.1 Chiloscyllium plagiosum | reverse complement strand
TTCCTCAATAACTCAGAAAGTGCTCCCTCAATAACGAAGAATTCATCACTTTGTTGTGTTTAACCCCCAAAGCCCCTTGGACAGTCGCTGCACAAATCATTCACATCCTCAACACTTCAGGGCTCAGTCCAGCTCCCCCCTCAGACTGTGTTCAAACCCCTTCAGACTGTAAAGACCCACATCCATCCCTGTCCAAGGTTGGAGCCCAGGTCCCCAGAACATTACTTGTCTCTCTGGATTAAGTTTAGAATTCCTACAGTGTAGAAGCAAGCCATTCCGTCCATTGACTCCACCCTGACTGTCTGAACAGCATCCCACCCAGACTCACATCCTCTACTCTATCCCTGTAATGCTGCATTTCTCATGGCAGCTTTGGGCGGTGGGAGGGAACTGGAGCACCCGGTGGGAACCCGCACAGATACAGAGAGAATGTGTAAACTCCACACAGACAGTCACCGGGAGTTAGAATCAAACCACTGAGGCACCGTGCTGTCCTCTCTCCTTGGATGCCATCTCCTCTAACCTTTTACTAAGCAATCTCCCATGTGAAACCTTCTCACCTGTCTCCTTGGTCATCCCTTCAGAAGCTCTATCAAGTTGGACACATTATTTCCACAAACAAAGCCAAGCTGACCATCCCTAATCAATTCTTGCTTTTCCAAATGCATGTAAGTTGTCTCTCAGAATGCCCACCAACAGCTTACCCACAACTGCCATCAGGCTCACAGCTCCATAGTTCAATGGCTGTTCATTGCAGCCTTACTTCAATAATGGCCCATCATTAATCACCCTCCAATCTTCAGGCACCTCACCCGTTGTCACTGATCAGTCCATCTGACAAGGCCATCTACATCCTTCTGTAACCTAAGGCTATACTCCTCAGTATTTATCACACCACCAATCCCCATATCATTCATGACCCCACTGATTAACCATCCACCATTGAAACCTAAATCTTTTCTATCAACCACATCAGCAAGACCCCAACAGTGAGACATGAACAGACAGAGATTTCTAACTGGGCCATCACTGTCTGCTTCCTGCCACTCAGCATTCTGCGCCAAATTCCTTGGATCTTGAGTTTTTATGTTCACTATCAGTTTCCAGTATGGGCCCTGATAAAAGCCTTACTGACATCAAAGCAGGCGACAGGAAAGTATTGCCCTTATTTACAGACCTGGTCACCTCTTAAAAAATGCACTCCCATTGGTCAGACTTGAGCTCCCCTTAACACAACTATTCTGACTGTTCTTCATGAACTCCAGTCTCTGTAAATGCTGATTAATTCTATCTCCCAAAATTGCTTCCAACAGACGCCCCACCCACGATATTAGCCTGACTGGCCTGTAGCTGCCTGGTATATCCCATGTTCTTTCTTGAATAACAGTAGCACATGGTCAGTCCCACGGCACCTCTCCTGTGGCCAGAGGGGATTTGAAAATGTTTGCAAGTGTCCCTGCTTCTTCCTCCATCACCTCATTCGGTAAACTGAGAGACATTTCCACCATCTTTGGAGATTTACTGGTTTGTAAGAAGGCCAGACCACTCAGAACCACCTCTCTCTATATATATGCTAATTCATTTAATTGTATCACAGAGCATCTCCACGATTTCATACCAACCCTGTCCCAGTGAGCATTGACAAAATGCATCCATTCACTGTAGCCTCTGGGTCCATGCACAACTTCTCACTGTGTTCCACAACCTACTCTTTCTCTCATTATCAAATCACCCTTAATGTCACTGTCAAGTCCTTTCAGATTTTTATTTCCTCTCTTAGCACTCCTCGCTCCCAGGCAAATAGCCTGCGATTTGGAAGAGTGTGGGATGTCATTCTGGAT
>NW_025172517.1:0-1841 GCF_004010195.1 Chiloscyllium plagiosum | reverse complement strand
TCCCATTGCAGTGTGAGGGAAGTGATTCCCAGTGCAGCGTGAGGGGAGCAAGACCTGGTGCAGCGTGAGAGGAGTGAGTCCTGGTGCAGCATGAGGGGAGCGATTCCCAATCATTGCAAGGGGAGCAGGTCCTGGTGCAGTGCAAGAGGAGCAAGTCCCAGTGGAGCGCGAGATGTGTGAGTCCCAATGCAGTGCAAGAGGAGCGAGTCCCAGTGCAGCGTGAAGGGAGCGAGTCCCTTTGCAGTGTGAGGGAAGCGGGTCACAGAGCAGCGCGAGGGAAGCAAGTCCGAGTGCAGCACGAGGGGAACAAGTCCGAGTGCAGCATGAGAGAAGCAAGTCCTGGTGCAGTGCGAGGGGAGCGAGGCACAGTGCAGTGCGAGGGAAGTGACTCCCGGTGCAGAGTGAGGGGAGCAAGTCCGGTGCAGCGTGAGGGGAGTGAGTCTTGGAGCAGCGCGAGGGGAGCAGGTCGTGGTGCAGCGCAAGGGGAGCAAGTCCTAGTGCAGCGCAAGGGGAGTGGGTCCTGGAGCAGCACAAGGGGAGCGGGTGCTGGTGCAGTGTGAGGGGATCGAATTCCAGTACAGTGTGAGGCAAGTGAGTCCCAGTGCAGCTTGAGGGGAGCAAGTCCTGGTGCAGCGCGAGGGGAGCAAGTTCTAGTGCAGCACAAGGGGAGCTAGTCCCGGTGCAGCGTGAGGGGAGTGTGTCGTGTTGCAGCGTGAGGGGAGTGAGTCCCAATCAGTGCAAGGCGAGTGAGTCCAGGTGCAGTGCAAGAGGAGCGAGTCCCAGTGTAGCGCGAAGGGAGTAAGTCCCAATGCAGAGCGAGGGGAGCAGATCCTGGTGCAGTGCAAGCGGAGCAGGTCCCAGTGCAGTGCGAGATGACTGAATCCCAATGCAGTGTGAGGGGTACAAGACCAGGTGCAGCGTGAGGGAAGTGAGTCCTGTTGCAGAGTGAGGGGAGTGAGTCCCAGTACAGTGAAAGGGGAGTGAGTCCTGTTGCAGAGTGAGGGGAGTGACTCCCAATCAGTGCAAGGGGAGTGAGTTCCAGTGCAGCGCAAGGGGAGTGAGTCCCGGTGCAGCGCGAGGGGAGTGTGTTCCAGTGCAGTGAGAGGGAAGTGAATCCTAGTGCAGCAGAAGGGGACCGGGTCCCGGTGCAGTGTGAGGGGAGCGAATCCAGGTGCAGTGCAAGAGGAGCGAGTCCCAGTGTAGCGCGAAGGGAGTAAGTCCCAATGCAGTGCAAGAGGAGCAGGACCTGGTGCAGTGCAAGAGGAGCGAGTCCCAGTGTAGCGCGAAGGGAGTAAGTCCCAATGCAGAGCGAGGGGAGCAGATCCTGATGCAGTGCAAGCGGAGCAGGTCCCAGTGCAGTGCGAGATGACTGAATCCCAATGCAGTGTGAGGGGTACAAGACCAGGTGCAGCGTGAGGGAAGTGAGTCCTGTTGCAGAGTGAGGGGAGTGAGTCCCAGTACAGTGAAAGGGGAGTGAGTCCTGTTGCAGAGTGAGGGGAGTGACTCCCAATCAGTGCAAGGGGAGTGAGTTCCAGTGCAGCGCAAGGGGAGTGAGTCCCGGTGCAGCGCGAGGGGAGTGTGTTCCAGTGCAGTGAGAGGGAAGTGAATCCTAGTGCAGCAGAAGGGGACCGGGTCCCGGTGCAGTGTGAGGGGAGCGAATCCAGGTGCAGTGCAAGAGGAGCGAGTCCTGGTGCAGCGTGAGGGGAGCAAGCCTTGGTGCATTGAGAGAGGAGCAAGACTTGGTGCAGCGTGAGGGGAGCAAGTCCTGGTGCAGCGCGAGATGAGCGAGTCCCATTGCAGTGTGAGGGAAGTGTGTCCCAGTGCAGCATGAGGGGAGCAAG
>NW_025172516.1:0-1841 GCF_004010195.1 Chiloscyllium plagiosum | reverse complement strand
AGATAGAGAGAGTTATATTGCTGAGAGAGAGAGGTATATTACTGAGAGAGGGAGAGTTTTCTTACTGAGAGAGAGAGTTATATTACTGAGAGAGAGAGAGAGTTTTCTTACCGAGAGAGAGAGTTATATTACTGAGAGAGAGAGAGTTATATTACTGTGTGAGAGAGTTATATTACAGAGAAAGAGAGAGAGTTATATTACTGAGAGAGGGAGATTTGTATTACTGAGAGAGAGACTGAGAGTTATATTACTGAGAGAGAGAGTTATATTACTGAGAGCGAGAGAGTTATATTACTGAGAGAGAGAGAGAGTTCTGTTACAGAGAGAGAGTTATATTACAGAGCGAGAGAGAGAGAGAGAGGTATATTACAGAGGGAGAGAGAGTTATATTACTGAGAGAGAGAGAGTTCTGTTACAGAGAGAGAGTTATATTCCAGAGGGAGAGAGAGAGAGAGGTATATTACATAGGGAGAGAGAGAGAGAGGTATATTACTGAGAGAGAGTTATATTACTGAGAGAGTGTTATATTACTGAGAGAGAAAGTTATATGACAGAGAGAGAGTTGTATTCCTGAGAGAGAGAGTTATATTACTGAGCGAGAGAGAGAGAGTGAGATTACAGAGGGAGAGAGAGAGGTATATTACTGAGAGAGTGTTATATTACTGAGAGAGAGAGAGAATTTTCTTCCAGAGAGAGAGAGTAATATTAACTGAGAGAGAGAGAGTTATATTACTGAGAGAGAGAGTGAGAGTTATATTACTGAGTGAGAGAGTTATATTACTGAGAGAGAGAGTTATATGACTGAGAGAGAGAGTTTTCTTACCGAGAGAGAGAGTTATATTAGAGAAAAAGAGAGAGTTATAATACTGAGAGAGGGAGAGTTATATTACTGAGAGAGAGAGTGAGAGTTATATTACTGAGAGAGAGAGTTATATTACTGAGAGAGAGAGAGTTCTATTACTGAGAGAGAGAGAGAGTTCTGTTACAGAGAGAGAGTTATATTACAGAGGGAGAGAGAGAGAGTTATATTACTGAGAGAGAGAGAATTCTGTTACAGAGAGAGAGTTATATTACAGAGGGAGAGAGAGAGAGGTATATTACTGAGAGAGAGTTATATTACTGAGATAGAGAGAGAGTTATATTTCTGAGATAGAGAGAGTTATATTACTGAGAGAGAGAGAGAGAGTTATATTACTGAGAGAGAGAGTTATATTATTGAGAGAGAGAGAGAGAGTTATATTACTGAGAGAGAGAGATATATTACTGAGAGAGAGATAGAGTGAGATTACAGAGGGAGAGAGAGAGGTATATTACTGAGAGAGTGTTATATTACTGAGAGAGAAAGTTATATGACAGAGAGAGAGAGTTATATTACTGAGAGAGAGAGAGAGAATTATCTTACTGAGAGAGAGAGAGTTATATTGCTGAGAGAGAGAGAGTGATATGACTGAAAGAGAGAGAGTTTTCTTACTGAGAGAGAGAGTTATATTACTGAGAGAGAGGGAGCGAGAGAGTTATATTACTGATAGAGAGAGTTATATTACTGAGAGGAGAGAGATTTATATTACTGTGAGAGAGAGAGATTTATATTACAGAGAGAGGGAGAGTTATATTACTGAGACAGAGAGTTATATTACTGTGAGAGAGGTAGAGTGTTATATTACTGAGAGAGAGAGAGAGTTATATTACTGTGAGAGAGAGTTATATTACTGTGAGAGAGATAGAGAGTTGTATTACTGAGAGAGAGTTATATTACTGTGAGAGAGATAGAGAGTTATATTACTGAGAGAGAGAGTTATATTACTGCAAGAGAGACAGTTATATTACTGTGAGAGAGAGAG
>NW_025172515.1:0-1841 GCF_004010195.1 Chiloscyllium plagiosum | reverse complement strand
ATTGTGCTTGACAACCACTTGATGAAGGAGAAGAACTCAAGTAAGCCACCTAGTTCTTCCATAAACTGCTGGGGAAGGTAAATAATAAAACCAAACATACAATGTGATAACAATCAAGGAACCAGAAATAACAGCAATATATCCAGCCCAGACGACTCTGCAAAGTTCTCCTTACTCATATTCAGGGATTGTGTCTAATTGCCCCACAGGACACTCAAGTTTCAGCCTGACATAGTCACACCCAATTTATAGCTTACGTTGCACACTCCTCCTTAGCAGAATAAACTCAGCAGAGGTAGCGGCAGTATCATACAATTGGGAGTGAGTTGCTCTGGGAGACTTCAATATTGACTTCAGATTCCATAAAGTCTGAGGGCATCGGGTCAACCATGGACAACTTCCTGCTGATTACCACCACCCCCTAACTGGTGAATCAGTATTCCATGTTGAACGCCACTTTGAGGAAGTCGTGAGGGTGGCAAGGGCTCAGAATGTACTCTAAGTACATGACTTCAATTTTCATCACCAAACATACATTCATAGCAACACTAATGGCCAGGTTGGTGAAATCCTAAAGGGTAAATTTGGTAGACTTGGTCTGCAGCAGGTAGTAACAAAACCAATGGGGAAAATAACCAACTTAACTCCATCCTTCTCTGATACTTAAGAAGGGATAAGAGGACACAGCAATAGCAATAAGGCTTGAAAACATATTAACGATACGATTGATGGTTTGTGCTCCAGAACTAGTCATATCCCTTGGCAGTCTGTTTAAATGCAGCAACAACACTGACAACTATTAACAATGTGTAAATTTACCCAGGTAAATCCTGCCCTCAAAATGGAGGAATATCCAAACTATTCAAACGTTGCTTCATCTGTCTATGCTTAATCTTCAGCAAAATGGTTGATCATGATTAACAATGCAATGGAGAAATACATTCCCCAATAAAACGCTGACTGATGCCCAGTTTGGGTTCTGCCAGGGCCATTCAGCTCCAATCCTCATTACATCCAATAATTGGGCCGACATTCAGGGAGCTTATGGCGAAGTATGGTATCAAGGTGTGTGAGAAAAATTGAAGCCAATGGAATCAGGAAATAGTTGTGCCTGTTGAAGGTTCAAACACCTCAGTCCCAGGGCATTGTCCAAGATCCAATCATCTTCAGAGTCCTTTTCTCCATAAGGTCAGAAATGGGGATGATTCATGACTGCACACTGTTGAATCCCATTCATAATTCCTCAGCTGAATTCCGAGTCACTATCCGTAAAACCTGAACAGCATTCAAGAAGTCTTGGGCTGATAGGTTGGAAATAACATTGGTGACAAACAGTGCCAGACAATGACCAAACCATAGGATCCAGTCATCTCCCCTCATCATTCACGACATTACCATCATTGAATCCCACTAACAGTATCCTGGAGGATGTCACCATTTACCAGAAATGGAACCGGATTAGCCAAATAAGCAAGGTTTACAGGATAACATCAGAGGCTGGAAACTCTGTGCGAAGTAATTTACCTCCTGACTTGGCAAAGTCTGATGCAAAAAGTACAAGTCAGGATGCTTGAGAAGGGATTAACTCTGCTTTCTCTTCATAGATGCTGCCAGACCTGCTAGAGTTTAAGAAATTTCTGTTTTGTTTACACATCAGGATGTCTGGATGAATGCAGCTTGGGGAAGAAGGCACTGAGTACAGTCACTCCCTCTGCCACACTGACAACTCAATGCTCTTCCACCAACCTGGCCATTAGTGCTGCTATGAATGTATGTTTGGTTTGAAAACTGAAAAAAAATAGTTTTTATATTAATACTTTCCTCTCACTGAGAAAGCTTCA
>NW_025172514.1:0-1841 GCF_004010195.1 Chiloscyllium plagiosum | reverse complement strand
TTGAGTCAATGAAGCAAACTGTATTAATGCATTAAATCAAACAATTTTAACTCATTTGCTTCGTGAATCAAACTGCACCCATTCATTCAAGGAAATGCACTGTATGTCTTAATTAAAGAGGAGAGCTCCGGCCATTCATTCCATGCCACGAGCAAAACGCATTCACGTCTGAATTCAATGAGTAGAGCTTCTCTCATTCATTCAATGGCTCAAGCCAAACGCTGTCATTGAATGAAACAAACTGCATTAATTGAATCTTTGAATCAAACTTTAATGATTGTTTCAATGAATCAAATGTTATTCATTGTTTCAATGAAATAAACTTAACACGCTAATTTAGTGAATCAAACTGCCCAGGTGCATTCATTGACAAAGGCAGCAGTTGTCATTTCAATCAGTAGAGCTACTCTCATTCATTCAATAGCACAGGTTACACGCATTGTCTCCATAAAACTGAACTTGCTCACTCCAAGAACCAAACTGCCCGTATTAATTTAATGAATACAGCTTCTCTCATTCATCCAATGTCACAACGTTCACACATTGTCTCAATCAAACTGCGTACATTCACTACATGAAACAAAATTCACGTGTTAATTAAATGTGAGAGCTTCTCTCATTCATTCAATGTATCAAGCTCAACGCTTCTATTCAATTATACAAACTGCATTCATTGAATCCTTCAATCAAACTACAATTCATGAATCAAACCATATTCCTTGCTTTTAGGGAACAAACATACTTAGTGAATCCTACTGCACTCATTCATTCTGCCACAGACTGCACATGATAATTCAATGAGTACAGGCTCTCTCATCCGTTTAAAGCCACTGGCGTATTAACGCATTGACTGAATCAAACAAACTGCACACATTTACTACATGAAACAAGCTGCAAGTGTTCATTCAATGAGTCGAGCTTTTCTCTTTCATTCAATGCCTCGAGTGCAACGTTTTAATTCAATGAAACAACCTGCATTCAATCATTCATTGATTCATATTGTAATCATTGATTCAATGAATCTAAAGTAATTCATTGATTTAATTGTACGCATTGATTGAATCAAACAAACTGCACACATTTAGTCCATGAAACAAGCTGCGTGTTCATTCAATGAGTCGAGCTTTTCTCTTTCATTCAATGCCTCGAGTGTCACGCTTTAATTCAATGAAACAATCTGCATTCATTCATTCATCGAGTCATATTGTAATCATTGATTCAAAGAATCTAAAGTAATTGTACAAACGTCACTCGTTTGTGGAGTGAGTTTAACTGCATCCGTGCAATTAAGGAATTAAACTGCAAACATTCATTCGATGAAGAACAGTGCAATGCCATTCCAATGAATCTAGCTTTTGCCATTCATTCAATGAAAGAAACTGCACGCTTTCATTCAATGATGCAAACTGCAAGCATTCATTAAATGAAACAGACTTGCACGTCTTAATTCAATAAGTACAGCTTTTCTTGTTTATTCAATGTCTCGAGCTTAGCACTTTCATTCAATGAAAGCAACAGCATTCATTCAATCTTTGTATCAAACTACATTCATTGATTCAATGAATCAAAACTTCTTCCTTGTTTAAATGGAACAAACCAAACTGCATACGTTCATTCAATGAAAGAGGCTCCACTTGTCAATTCAATGAGTAGAGCGACTCTCATTCATTCAATGGCACAAGTTTTATGCATTGTCTCTATCGAACTTCACACATTCACGACATGAACCAAACTGCCCATATTAATTCAATGAGTAGAGCTTCTCTCATTCATTCTATGAGGCAAGCTCCCCGTTTTCATTTAATAAACAAACTGCTTTCACCGAATCATTGAATCAAATT
>NW_025172513.1:0-1841 GCF_004010195.1 Chiloscyllium plagiosum | reverse complement strand
AATTACATCAGGAATCAGGATTCAGTAGTTATACAATTACATCAGGAGTCTGGATTCAAGTGGTTATAAAATTACTTCAGGGATCTGGATTCAGTGGGTACAAATTAACATCAGGATTCAGCGTCGAAAGAATTACATCAGGAGTCAGTTTCAGCAGTTATAATATTACATCACGAATCTGGATTCAGTGGATATAAAATTACATCAGGAGTCAAGAATCAAGTGGTTATAAAATTACATCAGGAGTCTGGATTCAGCGGTTATATAATTACATCAGGAGTCAGGATTCGTGGTTACACAATTCCATCAGGAATCTGGATTCAGCAGTTATAAAATTACATCAGGTGTGAGGATTCAGCAGTTATAAAATTACATCAGGAGTCAGGATTCAGTGATAATGAAATGACATCAGGTGTCAGGATTCAGTGGTTATACAATTACATCAGGAGTCAGGATTCAAGTGGTTGTAAAATTACACCAGGAGTCTGGATTCAGCGGTTATATAATTACATCAGGAGTCAGGATTCAGTGATAATGAAATGACATCAGGTGTCAGGATTCAGTGGTTATAAAATTACATCAGGAGTCTGGCTTCAGCGGTTATATAATTACATCAGGAGTCAGGATTCTGTGGTTACACAATTCCATCAGGAATCTGGATTCAGCAGTTATAAAATTACATCAGGTGTCAGGATTCAGTGGTTATATAATTACATCAGGAGTCAGGATTCAACGATTATAAAATTACATCAGAAATAAGGATTCAGTGGTTATAAAATTACATCAGGAGTCTGGAATCAGCAATTATAAAATTACATCAGGAGTCAGGATTCTAGTGGTTATAAAATTACATCAGAAATCAAGATTCAGATGTTATAAAATTACATCAGGAATCTGGATTCAGCTGTTATAAAATTACATCAGGTGTCAGGATTCAGCCATTATAAAATTACACCAGGAATCAGTATTCAGTTGTTCTCAAATTACATCAGGAGTCAGGAATCAGCGATTATAAAATTACTTCAGGAAACAGAATTCAATGGTTATAAAATTACATCAGGAGTCTGGATTCAGCGGATATAAAATTACTTCAGGAATCAGGATTCAATGATTGTAAATTTACTTCAGGAATCAGGACTCAGTTGTTATAAAATTACATCAGGAGTCAACATTCAAGTGGTTATAAAATTACAACTGGAGTGTGGTTTCAGCGATTATAAAATGACATCAGGAATCAGGATTCAGTAGTTATACAATTACATCAGGAGTCAGGATTCTGTGGTGAAACAATTACATCAGGAGTCAGAATTCAGCTGTAATAAAATTATATCAGGAGTCAGGTTTCAGTGGTTATGAAATTACATCAGGAGTCAGGATTCAAGTGGTTATAAAATTACATCAGGAATCTGGATTCACTGGATATATTAATAGATCAGGATTCAGGATTCAGTGGTTCTAACATTACATCAGGTGTCAGGATTCAAGTGGTTATAAAATTACATCAGGAATCTGGATTCACTGGATATATAATTACATGAGGATTCAGGATTCAGTGGTTATAAAAGTACATCAGGAATCTGGATTCAGTGGGTATAAATTTACATTAGAGTTCAGGATTCAGTGGTTATACAATTACATCAGGAGTCAGTTCCAGCAGTTATAATATTACATCAGGTGTCTGGATTCAGTGATTATAAATTTACTTGAGGAATCAGGATTCAGATGTTATAAAATTACGTCAGGAATCTGGATTCAGTGTTTACAAAATTACATCAGGAGTCAGCATTCAAGTAGTTATAAAATTACACCATGAATCTTGATTCGGTGGATATATTAATACA
>NW_025172512.1:0-1841 GCF_004010195.1 Chiloscyllium plagiosum | reverse complement strand
CGAACTCCCCAAAATATCAGTAAAAACCAAAAAATAAATTTGGTCTCACACACAATAGGACATTCTAAATAAATCTTCAAAGTACATGTTGTAAGGGAACAGTGCTGTAAATATAACGCTTTCACACTACAGTCACTCACTGTACCTTTCACCACAATCTTCACCAGAAAGCGTGCGGGGTCTGACTGACTATGTGATGCCGATGCCGAATTCCAGTTCTTTCCAAGATTCTCCTCACAGTTTGAAATAAAGTGCTTTCTAAATATAGACGACAATTCCCAGTTTCAGGCTCAGTTTCGAGGCCTGCAGAGCCGATTGCATTCCTGTTTTAGCTGAACACATTGATTGTACATTTTGTGGACAGAGGGTTTCTGAGGCAGGATTTGCTGGTTAGCTGGTGCCCGACAAGGAATCGCGTCACAGTAAACGCCAGTTCACTTTATAGAAAATGGTTCATGAATTGCATTGCAGCCGAAATGTGTTTAATCAACACGCGTTATCAGTGAACTGCCTATACATAGAATGGAGCAGCAAAAGTGATGGGCTGAATGGACTACAGCAGTTCTCATTTTATGTTTCACAATGGTTAAACATATTCAGGGATATGAATATTGGATGGGGAAAACTGCGTTGAGGAGATGTTCAGCCATTAACTAGAATAGGGAAAGCTCAATGAGTTGTATGACTTATTCCTTTCCCGATGTTACTGTGCAGTGTGTGGGAAAGCTCTGTAAAGGTTGTCACAAGCTCTCAGCTGTTAGGAACGAGGTCTCTGCAAGGTCGACAGGATTGTGTTTCCCGTTCGCTTTTCTGATAATGAGGCTGGTGCCGGGAGATTTCTCCGGGTTTATCCTTTAAGACCTCGGAGCAGTTTGATACAATTGAGTGGTTTGCTTGGCCGTTTTAGAGACAATTGAAGAGTGTATCACATGTCTGTGTGTCTGGAGTCACTTTTAGGCCAGACCGGGAAAGCACGGGGGATTCACTTCCTGAAAGTACACTGGAGAAGGAGATCGACGTCTATAATCGACATTGAACACAAGATCACTATTACTGACACCAGATAATATATCTCGATATTTTATTCATTGTTTTTAACTTGCACCAGTTGCCAGAGAATTATTCTGGTCTGGATTAGCAATCCAATGACAATTCCACAATAGCACCATCTCCTCATGGGGGCTTATCGGAAACCACACTGAACCGATTATTTCTGTGCTGTGTGACAGCTCTATCAAAAATAACCCCACCAATTTGACCATCGTGATGGGACTGAGGGCGTGGCAATTGGTCTGATTGTAATTATTCCCTTCTTTGGGGATGGGACATAGTTGAGTAATTACCCACGTTAGGAGAAAGTGAGGACTGCAGTTCCTAATTACCCACATTGCTAGGGAGTTGTCAGAGTTGGAGCTGGAATGAAACAGCTTCCTCAGGTACACGGCTTGTTGTATAGCAAAAGTCCTCAGTCCTATTGCAGGAACGGTGTCAGGGCCAAATGCCTTTGTCGATTCGATAGTGCCTGCCTGTTGCTTCATATCACGTGCAGTGAATTGAATTGGTTGAAGACGGGCATCTGTGATTCTGAGGGTATCATAGTGAGGGTGAGGTGGGTAATCGAATCAACACTTCTGGCTGAGGATGGTGCAGATACTGCATCTTCTACATGGATGCACAGGGCTGTTCCACTATTTAGGATGCGGATATTTGTGGAATCCTCTCCTCCTGTAAGTTGTTTAATGGTCCAACGACTTTTATGCATGGATTTGACACGACGACAGAGCTTATATCTGATTTGTTAGTCTTGAGATCATCTCTCTCTCTGTATCAGATGTTAGTCC
>NW_025172511.1:0-1841 GCF_004010195.1 Chiloscyllium plagiosum | reverse complement strand
GATGGGGGACAGTGTAGAGGGAGCTTTACTCTCAATCAACAAAGATAGAGGGAATGTAACCTGGTAAGGAAATACACCCTCCCTGTGCCATACCGTGTTACTGGGGGGTTGATGCCGTATGGTGTAGAGGGAGTCTCACCGGGGCAGCGGTGCCGTACGGTGTAGAGGGAGTCTCACCGGGGCAGCGGTGCCGTACGGTGTAGAGGAAGTCTCACCGGGGCAGCGGTGCCATACCGTGTAGAGGGAGACTCACCGGGGCGTCAGTGCCGTACCGTGTAGAGGTAGTCTCACCGGGGAAGCGGTGCCGTACTGTGTAGAGGGAGCCTCACCGGGGAAGCGGTGCCGTACCGTGTAGAGGGAGCCTCACCAGGGCCGCGGTGCCGTACTGTGTAGAGGGAGCCTCACCGGGGAAGCGGTGCCGTACTGTGTAGTGGGAGCCTCACCGGGGCGGCAGTGCCGTACCGTGTAGAAGGAGTCTCACCGGGGCAGCGGTGCCGTACCGTGTAGAGGGAGTCTCACCGGGGCAGCGGTGCCGTACGGTGTAGAGGAAGCCTCACCGGGGCAGCGGTGCCGTACTGTGTAGAGGGAGTCTCACCGGGGCCGCGGTGCCGTACGGTGTAGAGGGAGTCTCACCGGGGCAGCGGTGCCGTACGGTGTAGAGGAAGTCTCACCGGGGCCGCGGTGCCGTACGGTGTAGAGGGAGCCTCACCGGGGCCGCGGTGCCGTACGGTGTAGAGGGACTCTCACCGGGGCCGCGGTGCCGTACGGTGTAGAGGGAGTCTCACGGGGCCGCGGTGCCGTACGGTGTAGAGGGAGTCTCACCGGGGCCGCGGTGCCGTACGGTGTAGAGGGAGCCTCACCGGGGCCGCGGTGCCGTACCTTGTAGAGGGAGCCTCACCGGGGCAGCAGTGTCGTACTGTGTAGAGGGAGTCTCACCGGGGCCGCGGTGCCGTACGGTGTAGAGGGAGTCTCACCGGGGCCGCGGTGCCGTACTGTGTAGAGGGAGTCTCACCGGGGCAGCGGTGCCGTACCGTGTAGAGGGAGCCTCACCGGGGCAGCGGTGCCGTACCGTGTAGAGGGAGCCTCACCGGGGCCGCGGTGCCGTACCGTACCGTGTAGAGGGAGCCTCACCGGGGCAGCGGTGCCGTACGGTGTAGAGGGAGCCTCACCGGGGCAGCGGTGCCGTACTGTGTAGAGGGAGCCTCACCGGGGCCGCGGTGCCGTACTGTGTAGTCACCGGGGCAGCGGTGCCGTACGGTGTAGAGGAAGTCTCACCGGGGCAGCGGTGCCGTACGGTGTAGAGGAAGTCTCACCGGGGCAGCGGTGCCGTACTGTGTAGAGGGAGCCTCACCGGGGCCGCGGTGCCGTACCGTGTAGAGGGAGCCTCACCGGGGCCGCGGTGCCGTACCGTGTAGAGTTGGGTGATCACCGGCGAACTCTCCCTCTCGTCCAGCCGTCTCTCCTGCTGTTCCAGGATCCCTTTACAATGCTGACAGGACAGGATGCCGTCATCATCCCGGTCCTCCAGGAGGGAACTGGTACTGGAGACACTCGGTCTACGTCCAGGCTCCAGGCCCACGCTCACCGCGTTCACCCCACTCACCGATACCCTCACCGCTTTGGTCAGCTTCTCTGTCAGAGCACAGCAAACCACACCTCAGTCACCAGCAGCTGTTAGTGCCACACAACGTTCCAATACACAGGGCTGAATGGCCTCCTGATCCTGTGTTACAGGCTGGAGGAGGAGGGGCTGAATGGCCTCCTGTTCCTGTGTTACAGGCTGGAGGTGGTGGGGCTGAATGGCCTGCCGTTCCTGTGGAACAGGCTGGAGGAGGAGGGGC
>NW_025172510.1:0-1840 GCF_004010195.1 Chiloscyllium plagiosum | reverse complement strand
CTCTCTGGGTTTTAAAAAAAACACTTTCCTGCAAAGACGCAGCCTTCTGCTCAGCTGTCAATCATTAAAATCGCCCCGCCCATCTATGATGTCACTGTCTGAGTACATTCCAGAAGTCTGTGGATGTCCTCCAGTGGGTGTCACTGAGTCGAGTCATTCTTGTTTAAAGTAAGGCTGAGATGGGACGTCATGTATTTTCAGCTCACGTGTGATAAACCCAGCAAACTTGAGGTCATTCTGGAAATGTCTGGATTTCTGACAGTAGAATATATAAGGTGTGAGCTCAGAGTGCTGCAGCAGATCAGAGACTCAAGACTGGGAGTTCACATCAGTCAGTTTGAGGGAAGTGAGAGAAGAGGCAGAGACAATGCTGAGCTATCGGGCTTTCCACCCTTCACGTCTGTGCCAGGAGCCTGTATACACACTGGCGCCTGTTGCACACAGGCTCTGGGAACCACTTGAATGCAACATGTGGGAACAGGTGGAAGAAGCGAGAAAGGGCATGAAGTTCATCCATCGAATTCTTGAGGATCTGACAGCAGAATGTTTTGGGGAAATACCAGGAACTCGAGACAACAAATCTGATGCTAATGGAGAAGGTAAAAGACAATCCGAGGACAAGGATGGAGATGGCTTTTCTGTGTCCCTGAATGTCCAGCACTTCCCCCCAGAAGGCCTGAGGGTGAAAGTATTTGGAAGGAAAGTGCTGGTGACAGGAAAACACGAGAAAAAATGTGATGATGGCAGCGGCTGTTACAGCTACAAATATGAAGAGTTCAGGAGAGAATTCCAGCTGCCAGAGGATGTCGATGCTGAAGCTCTTCGATGCTGTTTGTCACAGGACGGTCGGTTAAAGGTTCAAGCCCCGCGCCTGGAACTGCCAGCTGTGAATGAACAGACTGTCCCCATCAACATCCGCTCGGATACAACAACCACTCCACGGCTCAATCCTGACCAAGAGGCAGAGGAACTGGAGAATCGGAAGGATGTGGGGATCAAGAAAGCTGAAGAACAGATGAACAGTTAGGACACTGTTACAATGAACTGATGACATTGTAATAATTGTTCAAAAGCAGCAATGAATTTCTGTGAATGTCAGATAAAGAGATATTGCTGTCCAGTTAATAGTTTTCAACTTGGAAACCTGTACACTGCTATCATCATTGTTCATGTGGTTTATTTCTGTATGTATATTCGAAAAATAAATACCTTTGAAATTTAATTATGATGATTCTGCCTATTTACTTGATAAAAAGAAAACTGATATGTCACTCTAACTTGCATTATTCTCAATTAAGTGAAAGAAGCCTTTTTTACTTGGATTAATTTAAAAGACAGAATCAAAATCAGATGGTCACGATCTGCCTAAGTCTGAGCTCAGGTCTGTCAAAAATGTCAAGCTACTGTGAAGAGACTGTGCTGAAATAATTGCATACACCTCAGTCTCAGGGATAATCCCTGCAGCGTCACTATCATGAGCAACAACAGGTTGTCGTTCAACTCAGACACTAGTCTGTCCACCGCTCAGTTATTGAACGGTGGGAAACACTTTCATTGTGGTTAATTGATCAATGTAATTGTCAGGGAAGAAAGTTGAAGTTACTTGCATCAGAAGCAACGTTTATATAGTTTGTGTTTCAATAATCTTACTGATAATATACACATCATCATAAAGAATAGGAACAGTGTTGGGACCACAGTTATTCACAATTTACATTGTTGTTTTGAGTTGGGGACCATGTGGAATGTCTCAAAGTTTGCAGATGACACTAAGATGAGTGGCACAGCAAAGTGTTTGGTGGACTGAGAAACTTTGCAGAGGAACATAAATATTTCAAGT
>NW_025172509.1:0-1840 GCF_004010195.1 Chiloscyllium plagiosum | reverse complement strand
CTAAATTGGGGCGAGGCGAATTTTGTTGGAATTCGACAGGGACTTCCAAAGGTTTATTGCAGTAGCTTTTTTCCAGGAAAAAGGATCTCTGGTAAGTGGGAGGACTTTTAAAGTGAGATAACTCGAGTTCAAAGTCTATATGTTCCAGTGAGGGTGAAGGGAAAGTGAGACAGGAAGAGAGAACCCTGAATGACAAGAGATAATCAGGATCTGACCAGCAAAAAGGAGGCGTGGCTCAGGTTCAGGCAACTGGAATCAATGGAATCTCTGGAGAGACACAAGGGATACGGGAGTTTACTGAAGAAGGAAATCAGGAGAGCGAAAAGGGGGTATGAGATAGCCTTGGCTGAGAAAATTAGGGTGAATCCAAAGATGTGCGTTCACTATAGTAAAGAAAAAGAACGACTACAGAGAAAATAGGACGCCCTAAAATCCAAAGTGGGCATTCATGTCTAAAACCACAACAGATGGGCGAGGGCCTCAAATTCCCCTCTGTGTTTACCATGAAGAAAGACGTGAAGATCTGTGACCTTTGGGTGGGTTAGTTGTCATATCTTGGTATGGTTCATATCACAATAGAGGTGCTGTTGGACATATCAGAATGCATAAAGTCAGGTAAATCTCTCGGTCCTGACCAGAAATATCCAAGAGCACTGCAAGAGGGGAAAGAAGACAGTTCAGGGGCCAAGGTCCCGGAAGACTGGGCATTAGCAAATGTTGTGCCCTTATTCAAGAAGGGCTGCAAAGAAAAGCCTGGGAAATATAGACCAGTAAGCTTCACACCTGTTTTCGGTAAACAACTTGAGAAGGTTCTGAGCGATAAGATATGCATGCATTTGGAATGGAAGAGTTTGACTTGGAACAGTCAGCATAGCTTTGTGCATGGCAGATCATGCCTTACAAATTTTGTTCAGTTTTTTGAGGAAGGGACCAGGAAGGTTGACGAAGTCAGGGTGGTGGACATACTTTATATGGATTTCAGTAAAGCCTTTGATAAGGTTCGAGATGGTAGGCCGGTCGAGAAGATTAGATCGCATGGACTCCAAGGTAATCTGGCAAATTCGCAACACAATTGGCTTGGCGTTAGGAAGCAAATGGCTCTAGTGGAGGTATGCTTGTCGGATCGGAGGCCTATGACTAGAGGAGTGTCTCAGGGGTCGGTGCTGGGTCCTTTGCTGTTTGTTATCTATATTAACGATTTGGCCGAGAATGCACACCGCAAGGTTAGTAAGTTTGCAGATGACACTAAAATAGGAGGGATCCAATGAGGAACATTACCAGAAATTGCAGCAGTACCTTGATTGGCAGCGGAAGTGGGCTGAGAAATAGCATGTGGAGTTTAACATAGAAAAGGGTGACGTCTTGCATTTTGGAAAGTCAAATCCAGGTAGGAGTTTAATGATGAATGAAAGGGCCTTAAGGAGTGTAGTGGAACAAAGGACATGAGAGATCAGAAGCACGGTTGTCTGAAATTTGAGTCATAGATACACAGGACAGTGAAGAAGGCTATTAGCACACAGGCCTTCATCAGGGCATTGTGTATAGAAGTTGGGTGTGATGCTATGTTGCAGTTTTACAGGATGTTGGTAAGGCTGCAGTTGGAGTATTGGGTTCAGTTTTGCTTTCCTTGCTCTTTTTTAATGTGTCCAGCTACCACTCTCTTCGGCATGCATCATGACACTTATTATTTTATCTCTTCTTCAAAGTTTGTGAGAAGATTTGTAGCTCGGGTGTTCGTTGTTGTAGTTTTGTTCGCCGAGCTGGGAATTTCAGCGGACAGCTGGAACTGACAACCGGAAGTGGTAGGTACAAACCACGATAAATGCCGGAGGAAACATCA
>NW_025172508.1:0-1840 GCF_004010195.1 Chiloscyllium plagiosum | reverse complement strand
GTTACAGAGGTGAAGAATTTGGGTCTAAGGGACACAGAGATTTAGAGATATTACAGAGGTGAAGAGAGTTGGTCTGAGGGACACAGAGACACAGAGTTGTTACAGAGGTGAAGAATGTTGGTCTGAGGTATACAGAGACCCAGAGATGTTACAGAGGTGAAGAATGTTGGTCTGAGGGACATAGAGACTTAGAGATGTTTCAGAGGTGAAGAATATTGGACTAAGGGACACAGAGACACAGAGTTGTTACAGAGGTGAAGCATGTTGGTCTAAGGGACACAGAGACACAGAGCTGTTACAGAGGTGCAGAATGTTGGTCAGAGGGACACAGAGACTCAGAGCTGTTACAGAGTGAAGCATGTTGGTCTGAGGGACACAGAGACATAGAGATATTACAGAGGTGAAGAGTGTTGGTCTGAGGGACACAGAGCTGTTACAGAGGTGATGAATGTGGGTCTAAGGGACACAGAGACACATAGCTGTTACAGAGGTGAAGAATGTTGTTCTGAGGGACACAGAGACACAGAGTTGTTACAGAGGTAAAGAATTTGGTTCTAAGGGACACAGAGACACAGAGTTGTTACAGAGGTGAAGAATGTTGGTCTGAGGGACACAGAGCTGTTACAGAGGTGAAGAATGTGGGTCTAAGGGACACAGAGAGACATAGCTGACAGAGATGTTACAGAGGTGAAGAATGTTGGTCTGAGGGACACAGAGACACAGAGCTGTTACAGAGGTGAAGAATGTTGGTCAAAGGGACATAGAGACACAGAGATGTTACAGAGGTGAAGAATGTTGGTCTAAGGGACACAGAGATGTAGAGATATTGCAGAGGAAAAGAATGTTGTTCTGAGGGAAACAGAGACACAGAGAAATTACAGAGGTGAAGAATGTTGGTCTAAGGGACATAGCGACACAGAGATGTTACAGAGGTGGAGAGTGTTGGTCTGAGGGACATAGAGACACAGAGTTGTTACAGAGGTGAAGAATGTTGGTCTGAGGGACACAGAGATGTTGCAGAGATGAAGAATGTTGGTCTAAGGGACACAGAGACACAGATATGTTACAGAGGTGAAGAATGTTGGTCTAAGGGACACAGGGACACAGAGCTGTTACAGGGATGAAAAATGTTGGTCTTAGGGACACAGAGACACAGAGCTGTTACAGAGGTGAAGAATGTTGGTCTTAGGGACACAGAGACACAGAGCTGTTACAGAGGTGAAGAATTTGGGTCTAAGGGACACAGAGATATAGAGATATTACAGAGGTGAAGAGAGTTGGTCTGAGGGACATAGAGACTCAGAGTTGTTACAGAGGTGAAGAATGTTGGTCTGAGGGATACAGAGACCCAGAGATGTTACAGAGGTGAAGAATGTTGGTCTGAGGGACATAGAGACACAGAGATGTTACAGAGGTGAAGAATATTGGACTAAGGGACACAGAGACACAGAGATGTTACAGAGGTGAAAAATGTTGGTCTAAGGGAAATAGAGACACAGAGCTGTTATAGAGGTGAAGAATGTGGGTCTATGGGACACAGAGACATAGAGATTTTACAGAGGTGAAGAATGTTGGTCTAAGGGACACAGAGACAAAGAGCAGTTACAGAGGTGAAGAATGTTGGTCTAAGGGACACAGCGACACAGAGAAATTACAGAGGTGAAGAATGTTGGTCTAACGGACATAGCGACACAGAGCTGTTACAGAGGTGAAGAATGTTGGTCTCAGGGACACAGAGACACAGAGCTGTTACAGAGGTGAAGAATGTTTGTCTCAGGGGCACAGAGACACAGAGCTGTTACAGAGTTGAAGAATGTTGTTCTAAGGGACATAGAGACAC
>NW_025172507.1:0-1840 GCF_004010195.1 Chiloscyllium plagiosum | reverse complement strand
TAGTTCTGCCTGCATTCCATGTTACCTCATCTTTCTAACCAGTGTGCTTTGTGGAACCTTGTTGAATGTCTTTTTGAAGTCCATATTGACAACGTCCACAGTCTCCCTTCAATCTTCTTTGTCACTTCTTCAAAAGATTCAGTCAACTTTGTGAGACATTATTTCCCACGCACAAAGCCATGTTGACTATCCCTAATCATGCCTTACCTTTTCAAACACATGTAAATCCTATTCCTCAGAGTCCAATCCAACAAATTGCCTGCAACCGGGATGTTCTGGAGTGGGATTGCTCCTCTTGTGTGCAGATATGGAAGAAGTGGAAGAATTGAGTACAGGACTATACTCGAGGGAAATCAGGAGAGCAAAAAGGGTACATGAAATAACGATAGGAAACGGTTCTCTAGGAAACTCTATGAAAAGGCTCACTGATCTCTTGTTCCCCGGCCTTTCCTTACCACCTTTTTAAAATCATTGCAGCAGTCTTCCAGTACTTCACCTGTGACTATTGATGATACAAATATCTCAGTGAGGGGTCCAGCAATCATATCACTAGCTTTCCACAAAGTTCTGAGATACATCTAATCAGGTACCAACGTCTCTGTAATATGGACATTTATCAAGTTATCATTTTATTTCTCCAAACTCTCTAGCTTCCATTTCATTCTCCAGTAAAACAAAATGACGTGAAATACTCACATAATATCTCTCCCAGCTTCTGTGGTTCCATAGACCGCCTTGATGACCTTTAAGGGGTCCTATTCTCTGCCGGTTATTCTTTTATCAGGGATGTATTTACATAATCTTTGGATTGTCCTTAAACCATTTTCTGGACTTATTTCATGTCCCCGTTTTGCTCTCCTGATGACTCTCGAGTATAGTCCTGTGCCCAGTTCCATGTCTGCACTCAGGAGGAGCAATTCTCCTCCAGAACATCCCAGAAAGTCTTCCGATTTCTAGGATCGCAATTTCCCTCCCACGTGATCAACAATGCCCTCCAACGCATATACTTCACATCCTGCACATCCGCCCTTGAACCCCACTCCTTCAACCACAATAAGAATATAAACCCCCAGTACTGACCTTCCACCCGACTATTCAGCAGATACAGTGCATTAAACTCTGCCATTTCCGCTACCTAGAGTCAGACCCCAGCACCAGTGATATATTTCCCTCCCCACCCGCCTCTGCATAGACCATTTGCTCTTCGACTCCCTTGTTAGGTCCACACCATCCCTAAAACCCATCCTCCAAACCCAGCGCACTCCTTTGCTACCACAGGAGATGCACAACTTGTGCCCACCCCTCACCCATCACCTCTGTCCAAAGCCCCAAAGGATCTCTCCAAACCAGGCAGAGATTTTCCTGCACATTTAAACACCTCATCTACTGCGTCTGGACACTATGGATAATTTACTATGGCTAAAGCACCAAACCTTCACATCTTTGGATTGTGGAAAGAAACCGGACATCTGGAGGAAACCCATTCAGACATGGGGAGAATGTGCAAACTCCACACAGACAGTCACTTGAGGGTGGAATCAAACTCAGGTCCCTGGTGCTGAGGCAGCAGTGCTAACCACTGAGCAACAGTACTGTGGGATCTTTGGTGCTGATTTGCTGCCTCACTGAATCCAGTACTGTGGGATCTTTGGTGCTGATTTGCTGCCTCACTGAATCTCACTCACCATGCCTCATTTCCTAAGAGAAGAGGCGGTGATGGCATAGTGATATTATCACTAGGCAGTTAATCCAGAGACCCAGAAAACGATCTGGGGACCTGGGTTTGAATCCCATCAGGGCAGATGGGGAAATCTGAATTTAACAAAAATCTAAAATTAAG
>NW_025172506.1:0-1840 GCF_004010195.1 Chiloscyllium plagiosum | reverse complement strand
GAAAGCTTCTGGCAACATTTAAATATTTTTCCCCCAGACTGCATAGAAACATCCGGAAAGGTGGAGGCCATTCAATGCATTGAGGCTGCCCCATTCCAGTTCATGGTCAATCAGCTTCTTCATTATTTTCCCCAAACACTGTGTACTATAACCATTTGAAGTTATTAACTATCGGAAAGATACAAAGTCGGAAATGCAGTCGGCCCTTTAGTTCGTCAATTTTACTTGCCCTTCAATATAATGAGGGCTGATCCTCTATCTCCATACCATACACCGAGTGCAAACCCATGCATTTCGTGTCTAGAAATCCTTACTTATATTCAATGTCTTGTCTTCCACAGCCTGATGTGGGAGATAATTTCCTAGTTTCACTAAAATCTGCATGCTGACATTTGTTTGCATCTCAATGCAGCTTGTGTCGCTGTAATTAATATGGTAGCACCTTGGTTTAGACTTCCCACCCAGGAGAATTGTCAGGATTTTATATACTTCACGGAGATCTCCACTCATGTTTCTGAACCCGATGCAATACCGGCCCAGTCGACCCAAACCCTGCTCCCATTTCATCGGTCATCCCAGAGATCAGTCTGGTCATTCTTCGTTGCGCTCCCTCAATGTCACGTTTGCCCTTTGTTTGAGAGCAAAACTGCATACAAGACTGCACAATGTCCGAGATGTGGTCTCACCAAGGACTGTACAGCTGTAGAAAGACACACTTACTCATCTAGTCAAACCCACCTGAAGTGGAGATCAACACATCAATTATCGTCTGAACGGCTTTGTGCTCCTGCAATATTGTTTTCAGTGATGATATACATTGAAATCAAGATCCCCTTCAATGTTCCAGCTACCGACTTGATAGATCTATGCACACTGGTCAGTGTGCCAATGCCATTCCCAATATCATCTTCTGGCTTCGGAACTGCCATTCATGAGCTTCGGAATTCGCTGAAGAATTCAACCAACGTATGCACATAAGAATTTCATAATACAACATGTTTACATTAATATCTTTAGAAATGATAACCAGCCATTCTGTTTTCCCACCAAAGTACTTAAGGCAACGTCCATCCATATTGTTCTTCCTCTCCCACGTATTTGCCTATCCAGTTTACTTGTTTCAATTACATTGGAACTTCTTTAAATGTTCTTCACCAACTCAAAATCTCACTTTTATGGCATCAGCAGATTTGAAAAGATTGCATTTACTGCCCTCGAACAAAAGTGTGATCTGCTTTCTGAGTATCTTGGTCCCAAATATCAATTTCTGGATTATCCCGCCAGTCCCTGCTTTCCACTCCAAGTTCTGAATCAAATTCTGTAAGTGATCTTAAGCAGGTTTAAGGTGCATATCCAAGGAGAGGTACCGCCAGTCAAACGTTTAATTTTTAACACAACAGTATTTCTTTTCAAGATTATCAAAAGAACCACAAACAAAAGCGGATAGAATTTCGAATAACTTAGCCTATCTGAAAACTGAAGCCATTATCGCAAATTCATGAAGTTGCTCAAAGTATTTGCAACAATCCACATAAACACACATGGCAATAAAAGGAAAAAAAAAATCCAATCACAGGTTTTTGCAGGAGAGATGCCGTAGAGTGGGAGGATCAGCACTGTACTGCTTCTTTGGGTTCAGCATCTTCACAACTGCCTCCCTACTTTCAGTGTTGAGCCAGCCTGATAAACGCCAAATCAAACAAACTAAAGCAGAGGAGCAGGTGTAGGCCATCTGACCCTTCCAGCCTGCGCCAACACTCAAAAGGATCACAGAATTTTTTTTTCATGAATTCCCATCCACTTACCCTCGCTCTCACCCTATCCATTAATTACTTTACTG
>NW_025172505.1:0-1840 GCF_004010195.1 Chiloscyllium plagiosum | reverse complement strand
AACTCTCAACCTATCCTCGGACGACTTCCTCTCTCGTACAGCTTCCACCACAAACTCCCAAAGGCAGTCACAGAGAAAAGAAAACATGGTGTCGTTGTTGCATATGAAGCATGGGAAGGCATTTCAGTAGTCCCTGCCCATAGGAATCACTGAGATTATTCTGTTAACTTTTCAGGATACTCTGCGGTAATTGGTTGTGTCAGCTTTGTTTTGCTTAACACTGCTTCGACATGGTGGAAAACCCTCCTGCTGAACAAACCAAACACCCAGGAAACTGGCCTCGCCTCAGAATTTGTGACAGTATGAGTGACAAAGAACTCCTAAATTCCAGTACATTTTAAAAACTCAATGTGTTCCTTAACTCCAAAAGTGAACATTTAGCAAAACCATTTACAACTTTAAAACCAGTTTCTCTTCACTAATTGTTATTGGCCTTCAACTGTACAGCAACATACTTTTCCAATAACCATATATTAAAAATACATCAACTTAATTTCAAAACCACACAACGGCTTTCAGTGACAGTTTCCATCTCCCTCTGGCTATAGATCTCCCTGGGTCATCTTCGATATTTTCGTTCAAGGATATTTCGTATGAAAAAGGAACTTCGATAGGGAATAATTTGTGGACAGTTTACTCTATCGATGACATTAAGTCTCACTCTGTCTAACTGTCAAGATGTCTGATTCTTTACTGCCCAAGCATTGGATTATATCAGTGGTATGATATTTGCGAAACAATAAATTCAAAATAATCAGTTTTTAATTTGCTGGGCCTAATTTAAGCTGATGTTTTTTTTTAATCAATTTGAATCATTGCAAAAACAACAGCCGATATTCAGGTGTTTGTTTCACAATGAAATATGGTATATTTTCAAATTTCCAGTCCACTCTGATACTGCTCGTCAGTCACATGATTGGTACCTGCAAGCTCTCATTGCCAAACAGCCTTCCTTCTCTTTTTAATGTACATTTGACACCCGCAAATTTATAACATCTCTCCACTTACGAAAACGATATGAACCATTACAGTGAAAAACGTTTTTTTTCAGGTTTTATCCACCATTGCAAGGAAATACGTTGGGGCTTAATTTTACTTCATACTAATTCCTGCGCGCACGCACACGCACGCACACACACACACACACACACACACACACATATATATATATATATATACAAAATATTGTTATCCATTCAACCTTATCTATAGTTTTTCTGTTAAATCAGCAATAACGCACCTATAACCAAATTATTATGAGCCATAACACGTACAATGTCTAAATTAAGAGTCTGCAACAAAAGACTCCAACGCATAAAACTCACATTCTTGTCTTTTATTCGTTCCAAGAATGTAAAAGGATTTCAATCTGTCACATAAACATTAAACTGGTGGAAGGCCAGTACGAAACTCAGTAATTCTTTTTTTTCGATGGTGGAGTATTTTCTCTGGTGGGGTGTGGAGTTTAGTGTGCAGTAAACAACTGGCGTTCAATTCCATCATGATCTTCGAACAGCAGTACAGCTCCAACGTGTATGTTGTTGGTGTCCAAATTGCATGACCGATGTTATGTAACAAGAACCTCTCCTCTGCTTTCGTGAATGTTGATTTCTTTCAGATTATTACGAGTTTTGCTTCTCTTAATCGTTCAAAGAGCTATGCCAATTGCAGCATGTGATCTCCCCATGACTTACTAACGATCACGACTTCATCTGGATGGACTGCACGGTTTCCTAGCGCAGCCATAAGCCATAAGGTCATGAGCCTTTGGAATGTGGCTGGTGCATTTTTCATTCCAATGTGCATCACTTCGAATTGATGTAACCAATTTGAAGTCAGG
>NW_025172504.1:0-1840 GCF_004010195.1 Chiloscyllium plagiosum | reverse complement strand
TGTCAGCTGAATCATTGATTGTTGTGCTGATTCCTCGCCAATTTCTGTCCTCTGGAGTTCTCGTCCGTGCTACTGACCATAGGAAATTCCTTACCTTCTTGGTTGTGAGTTTTTACGGAATCATGTTCAGACCAGAATCAGATGCTCACCCGCAAAACCTGCAAATTTCGTGCAGAAACCCACTATCTCTGAACACATTTCCCTCCCAAAGTTGCACAGAAATGTTCGATTGCTTAAATGTCTTTATCCCGTTGTGTGACAGGTTGTTGTGGATGAGCTGTGGAAAGACATTGACGTGTTTGGTCAGCCATGATGATATCAAACGGCGGGTAGTACAGGTATTTGGAATAGCCCCCTCCTGTTCCTCTCTTTCTGTGCTATTTCTTACAGAGTGTTTTCAAAATTAACATGATGACAGCAATGTGAATCGACACTACGGAATATCAAAATCCTCCCCTTTACTCTACCGCTCTCACAGCCAGAACAGACAGCTCCTATTGCTGATTTAAATCAGATAGTGATGGATTCCCTCAGGCGCTCTGTCAGACTACATGCTCCTTCACACAGGTTTCCAACTGGGTACATGGAGCAAGCAAACGTGTGGATATTGGGATTCAGGGACATGTATCCAATCTGCTGGGCTTCAGTTCTAGCCACATGAATTTCTGACATGCTGAGACTTTCTGTGCATTCTACCTACTTGACAATTTAAACTGTAATTGAATTTTTATTATTGCATAACATTCTTACATCTTCAACATTCATGCAAACTGTGCAACGTGTTCTTGGATGTAGGAATGGTGAAGATTATTAATGAACGCAAAATGTTTCATGTTACCTGTATGAACTTTCAGAAGGAAGTCGGCGAAATTTCATTGATTCGAATTCTGTGCCGATTGGAGCTGATCGAAGGGAAGGCCCTGCGACAGCTGCAATGTAACATTGTCTGTAAACAACGCAGGAACCAAAGAAAACCCATTTTTCAATGTCGTCTATTTATTCACATTTTTTGTGTCCCTTTTGTATTCTTTTCGTGAACCTGATGCTTCAATAATCACATGCTCATGTCAGTTTCACCTTGACTGCATTAGCTTTAATTTCAGAACCAGACGGTTCAGGGAAATGAAGTAGGTTGAGTGACTGAGGTACCAGTGGGGCAGCACATCACCACCAAAGATCCCACAGTGTTGTGGTTCAGTGGTTAGTACTGCTGCCTCAAAGGGGTCCAAAGTTCGATTCCAGCCTCGGTGAACTGTCTGTGTGGAGTTTGCACATTCTCCCCGTGTTTGCGGGGGTTTTCTCCGGGTGTTCCAGTTTCCTCCCACAGTCCAAAGATTGTGCAACTCAGATGAGTTGGTCATTCTAAATTGCCCATAGTGCATTTGTCAGAGGGGAAATGTTTCTGATTGGGTTACTTTTCGGAGGGTTGGTGTGGACTTTTGGGTCTGAAAGGTCTGTTTCCATACTGTAGGGAATCTAATAATCATAGCAAAAGTAGAGCAGTTGAGTTAAAGTTCCCAAGGTGCATATTGGTCACGTGACAGGTTCGCTGTCTGTGGCTCTCGTCACGCAGTTGGTCAGCGCTGAATACTTAAAAGTGCATAACATGCCAAGGCTGTAAGTTCAATGCTTATCTAAAGATGTTGTTACTGACATTGACCAGGGATTATTGAAGATCAGACTGAAGCGCAGTTGAAAACAATGTTGAATAAAGTAGCAGATATTTGAAAACTCCAGTTTCTGACGTAGGCAAAAGTTATGCCTTTGTTAAACATGCCAATTATGAACAGAAAATCTGCAAATATTCCCACGTGAATATTCATCGGTGGATAGAGAAACA
>NW_025172503.1:0-1840 GCF_004010195.1 Chiloscyllium plagiosum | reverse complement strand
CCTTTTTCTCTTAGCTCTTCCTTTTCTCAAGTTCACTGTGTCCTTGTATTTATTTTCACAGGGACTGTCAAACAAGGAACCGAGTCGATTGGTTTCGTACAGAGATGAAAAGGGAATAGCGGGCATTTTTGTTTGTACGTCAACAGATGAGACTTTAGGCCAAAGCTTTTATGTTTTAAAAGTGACCATACAATGAAAGGGTAATGGTCAGTTCTGAAAGCTGAATTCTTTTTGGTAGTCAGTTCAGAAGCAGTGGACTGTTTGGAAACAGGCTGCTAATCTAGCATCCCTTCTGCCCTTCTAACTTCGACCCGAAACCCTCTGTTTCATTTTTACTCTATGTTTAAGGGGTTTGTTTATTGTGGCTGTTGTATATATTCTGAAAAGCATAATTAATTTTGTTTGGATGGAGTGACTATGATCTAGGCTGCCTGTTTAAGAATATTTTGAGGCTCTGGCCTAGTCCATAACAATGGAGAGTGGCTGAGACGGGAACTTTAAGGTGGTGGTGTTCCCATATATCTGCTGCTCCTTGTCCTTGCAGGTGGAAGTGGTTGTGGGTTTGGAAGGTGCTGTCTGAGGATCTCAGCCAAATGATTGTGGAGATAATGGATTCCTGTGAATGCTATGGCAATCAAACGGATCGCTTTGTCATGGATGGTGTTAAGAATTTTGAGGATTGTTGGAGCTGCATTCATCCAGACAAGTAAGGAGTATTCCATCACACTACCGACTTGTGCCTTGTAGATTGTAGACAGGCTTTGGGGAGACATGAAGTATATGTTACTCGCCGCATTGATCCTCGTCTCTGGCCTGCACTTGCTGCTACTGCGTTTCTGCGTTGTGTCCAGTTGAGTTCTTAATCATTAAAACCCCCGTGAGGTACACAGTGGGAGATTCAGTGATGTTAACACAGCGTTAAATGAAATGCCACGATTTTTCTCCACCGGGAAGGGGGGACTGATCATTCATTGATGGAACTTTCTGTTGGCTTTGGCTTAAGACCAATTCAGTGACTGACCAGCCAAACAGAGCTATGGCCTCTGCTCAGGAGTCCACAATACAGACAGGGTGGCAGTGGAGAAGGTGAAGGATGGTTCGCTGATTAACTGGACTTTCTTCATGAAGAGAGTCCTCCTGCGTTGCTGTGGGTTTCCAAACAGCAGATAGTTTCTGTCTGCAAAACTCCCCCAGTGGTGGCTACTTCCACATGACCTTCAGGAGCGTGAAGCAATGTGGGCGTCTCCTGATTTATTCTGGGGCCAAAGAGATGAGTTTCCACTCTGCTTCTTGTACGCTGCATTATTGTTCATTCTCCTTGCACAGAGGAACTGTATTGTGACAATCCATTAGGACAAACTCCCACGTCACGGGAGCAGATGGTCTGATCTTCCTGGGGAAAGTACCTGCAGCTTGAAGATGGCAGCACCGAGGGAATGGATCTCTTTGGAGTTTGGACACAGCATGCTGCAGGTAAAAGTTACGCTCAACGTGGACGCCAGTGGGTACGTACTCCACCCACACTCAGGCTTTGCGATCGAAGGAAGCCAAGGTTACTTGATGTACACACTACAGCCTAGCTTAGTCGAGACCTGCGGGAGGTCTGTGCCAATATGTTTCTGGTAGGTGCCATATGCGAATCCATGATGAAAGGCAGTATCACATTGATCTACCAGAGAAAGGGGAGCTGGAGGACATGAAACGTTTGTGGCCAATATCATTGCTGAACGCAGACTACAAGATCCTGTCTGAGGTCATCGCCAATCGGGTCAGCGTGATCCAGCGACCAACCCTGTGCCGTCCCAAACAGGACGACATCCAATTGCCTCAAGCTCCTCAG
>NW_025172502.1:0-1840 GCF_004010195.1 Chiloscyllium plagiosum | reverse complement strand
CAGCTGGACACAGACTCAGCAGTTATTCATAAAGAGATTTGGAATTTTACTTTTTAGGGGAAGATTTGGGGTGCTATGGGCAAATGGGAAGGGAATTGGGACAGATGTGCAGCATCTCCAGAGGGAGAGAGTACAGTCCCAATGGGCTGAATAGCCCCCAGCCCCTGTGCTCTGAGATACTGCCCCATTCACTGTGAATGATGAAGGTCATCCCAGGGCAGAGAGAGGGAGGATCCCACCACTCACCTCACAATGGGTCTCGTGTGATTGATGTCAGCGCAGGCCAAAAGGGGGCAGAGGGCAGTACGAGAGGACCAGGTCGTACCAGTTTGTCTTCCAACCAATCGGAGTGAATGAGGGCATCCTCAAGGCTGGAACGAAAGAAAGGCACATGTAGCAGAGATCTGAGAAACTGGAGGACATGAGATAGGGAGCGTTCTGTGGCTGGTGAGGAATTATATAAATAAGGAAGAGTTGTGAGGCTGGATGAGGTGACAGTGATCAGGAGAGTTGAGGATGGAGGAATTTAGAGTTAGTGAGGATTAGAGTCATAATGTTATACAGCAAGGAAACAGGCCCTCTGGTGCAACCAGTCCATGCCAACCATAATTCCAAACTGAACCAAGTGTCCGTGCCTCTGCTTGGTCCACATCCATCCAAATATTTCCTATTTATGTACTTATCTGAATGTATTTTAATATTTATGTACTTATCCAAATATCTTTTAAGTATTGTAATTGTATTCACAGCTACCAATTCCTCTGGAAGTTCAACCCATAAGTGCAAAAATAGAAAAGCTCATGTCTTTTTAAAATAATATTGTAATTGTATTCACAGCTACCACTTCCTCTGGAAATTCATTCCACACGTATGTTTTTTTTTAAAAACCCTTATGTCTTTTCTCAAACCTTTCTCATTTCTTCTCAAAATGAATGCACCCGAGTTTTGAATCCCCCTCTCCCCCGGCTATTCACCTTATCTGCACTCTTTTTCTGATTTTATAAACCTCTAATAAGGTCACCCCTCAACCTCAAGCTCTGCAGTGGAAAACATTCCCAGCCTATCCAGCCTCTCCTTAGAACACAATCCCTCCATTCATGGCAACATGCTGGTAAATCTCTTCTGAACCTGCTCCAATTTAATAATATCCTTCCTATAACAGCACAACCAGAACTGGACGGAGTATTCCAGAAAAGGCCACTCCAACATCCTGTACATCCTCAACATAACGTCCCAATTCCTTCCTATAACAGCACAACCAGAACTGGACAGAGTATTCCAGAAAAGGCCTCTCCAACATCCTGTACATCCTCAACATAATGTCCCAACGCCTGTATTCAATGATCTGAACAATGACGGTAAGTGTGCTAAGCACCTTCTTAACCACCCTGTCTACATGTGACACAAACTTCAAAGACGTGAAGCCCTCTGTCTCTTTGTTCCCATATCACTACTCAAGGTCCTACTTTTATTGAGTGTCAGTCCTACCCTGGTTTGTTTTATCAAGATGTAATATTTTGCATTTATTCCAATCCAAAACATTTTCAAGTATAACGGCAGTAGGAGTATAATTAAGAGGGAAATCAGGAGACAAAAAGGGGACGTGAGATAGCTTTGGCGAATAGGGTTAAGGATAATCCAAAGGCCTTTTGTAAATACATTAAGAACAAAAGGCTAACTAGGAGAAAATAGAGATCAGCAAGGCAGTCTTTGTGTGGGGCTTCAGGCGATGGGCGAGATAGGGAAACAAGTACTTTGCATCAGTGTTTACTGTGAAGAAGTACATGGGAGATATAGAATGTGGTGCAATAAATGGTGATATCTTGAAAAATGTCCATAT
>NW_025172501.1:0-1840 GCF_004010195.1 Chiloscyllium plagiosum | reverse complement strand
TGACAGCGCCATTGTTGATAAGGAAGTTCAATGTCGAAACGAAGATGAACGATGTGGAGCCATGATCCTAGCATCAGCGAGGGGAAACTAATGACTACCAGCTGCTGTAACAGAATTACTGCAGATTAGCAAAACGACATGCATGCCATGTTGATTTTGTTTCATATTACATAGTCACTTTTTTGTATTCAATAAATTACATCCCTTTTTGTGCACATTCCATAATGCGTCTCAAACGTTTATTGTAATGTCCTATTTTGAACTCCTTCTGGAAATCCATTGCAGTCCGTCTAAGGTATTACCATAATGAACTCTTTGCATTACTACTTGAGAAAAATCCAGCAAGTTAGACAAACACTGTCTCTTCTTTTGAAGACTTTGGTGACTGCTCCCCACATGCCAATCCACACGTTTCCACTTGACTGATAATTATACCCTAAATAATTGTTTATGACAACTAATCCACCACTGTCGGTAAACTAACAATCACATATTTTTGGCTAAACAATGATTCGATGCTTATAATTCTCTCATCTTTTCGACTTTCCACTGGGTAAAGGGAAAATGGAAAGTCTGACAAACACCACTGCGGTTTTCATTATCACTTCTTTGAAACACTCTGGAATGAACTCTACAAGTTCTTGTATATTGTTAAATCTAAATACCAATATTTATTCATTTCTTTTCTTATCCATGTTGAAATCTTAGAGTAACAGGACTTCCTCCTCTGTCACCATAGACTGCGTAGCATCTACCTCCTTGTTAACGAAAAAAATCAAATATTTATTTAATAACTTTATATGCCCTGTTTTCATATATGAATCTTCATTTTGACCCTCAGATGGTCCACTCCTCTTTTTTTTCCAATATTTTGCTCATTATGCTTGGACAGAACACATTGTAAATCCTCTCCATGACAGTTGTGAGTCTTTTCTCATAAATTCTCTTTGCTTCACTAATGTGCTTTTCCATTCCCCTCTGAACCTGCATTATTTCTCCAGGTTCCTAATTATATTTACTTCCTGACACTTGTCAGAATCACACTTCTTCTTTTCATCTTAATTTCCATTCATGTTATAATTCAGAGATTCTGAATTTGACTTCCTGACATTTTGAGGAATATGCCTTCGCTGTAAACAAATCATTTTTGTTAAGGTGTAGCTCACTTTTCAGTTACAATTTTTCCCCACTAACTTTTTTTCCCCCAGTTCTGTTGCTCCAGCCAGATTTGTTTTGAACATTTGCTGCTGCATCTGATTTTTCTTACTCTGGGTTGTCATTCCCCACTATCGTCCTCGAATTTTCAACACAATGACTACTGTTCTCTACTTGTCCCTGCTCTGACACTTGATTTACATATTCTGGATTAGTGGTGCTGGAAGAGCGCAGCAGTTCAGGCAGCATCCAAGGAGCTTCGAAATCGATGTTTCGGGCAAAAGCCCTTCATCAGGATTTATTCCTGATGAAGGGCTTTTTCCCGAAACGTCGATTTCAAAGCTCCTTGGATGCTGCCTGAACTGCTGTGCTCTTCCAGCACCACTAATCCAGAATCTGGTTTCCAGCATCTGCAGTCATTGCTTTTACCTATTTGATTTACATAATCTACTTAATTTCCAAGATTCAGATCCATACTTCATTATTTCTTGAAAAAACTGGAGAGATCCTGTTCAGGACATCTCTTGAACACAATCTGTGATTGCTCGCTCCTCTTAGCCCATTACACTACAGGTCTTTTGTCTACATTTGTCAAGTCTCCCACTAGAACAACTCTATAATCTGGCATCTCTCGGAATTTCTCCCAAATAGTCTTTCCTCCATATCGTTCCCAATAGATGATGGT
>NW_025172500.1:1417-1840 GCF_004010195.1 Chiloscyllium plagiosum | reverse complement strand
ATTGTTGCACATTATTATGAACACTATTATAGTCGCATCTTATTATGAACACTATCATAGTTTACCATTTTATGAACACTATTATACTCGCATCCTATTATGAACACTATCGAAGTCGCACCTTATTATGAACACTGTTGTAGTCGCATCTTATTATGATCACTATTATAGTCGCTCCTTATTATGAACACTATTATAGTCGCACCTTATTATGAACACTATTCTAGTCGTACCTTATTATGAACATAATCATAGTTGCACCTTATTATGAACACTCTCATAGTCGCACCTTATTATGAACACTCTCATAGTCGCACCTTATTATGAAAACTATTATAGTCGCACCTTATTATGAACACTATCATAGTCGCATCTTATTATGAATACTGTTATAGTCGCACCTTATTATGAACACTATTATAG
>NW_025172500.1:0-1393 GCF_004010195.1 Chiloscyllium plagiosum | reverse complement strand
CTTATTATGAACACTATTATATTTGCACCTTATTATGAACACTATTCTAGTCGTACCTTATTATGAACACTATCATAATCGCACCTTATTATGAACAATAACATAGTCGCACCATAATATGAATACTATTATAGTCGCATCTTATTATTAACATGATCATAGTCGCAGCTTATTATGGACACTATTATAGTCGCGCCTTATTACGAACACTCTCATAGATGCACCTTAATATGAACACTATCATAGTCGCATCTTATTATGAACACTATCATAGTCGCACCTTATTATGAACACTATTATAGTCGCTCCTTATTATGAACACTATCATAGTTACATCTTATTATGAACACTGTCATAATCGCCCCTTATTATGAACACTATTATTGTAGCACGTAATTATGATCACTATTATAGTTGCATCTTATTATGAACACTATTATATTTGCACCTTATTATGAACACTCCCATAGTCGCATCTTATTGTGAACACTAACATAGTGGCATCTTAGTATGAACACGATCATAGCCGCACGTTTTTATGAATGATATTATAGTCGCACCTTATTATGAACACCATTATAGTCGCATCTTATTATGAACATGATCATAGCCGCACGTTTTTATGAACGGTATTACAGTCGCACCTTATTATGAACACTATTATCGTCGTGCCAAATTATGAACACTATTACAGTCGCACCTTATTATGAACACTATCGTATTCGCACTTTATTATGAACACTATCATATTCGCACCCTATTATGAACACTATCATAGTCGCACTTTATTATGAACACTATTATTGTCGCTCCTTTTTATGAACGCTATCATAGACGCATCTTATTCTGAATATTGTTATTGTCGCACCTTAATATGAACAGTATTTTTGTTGCACTTTATTATGAACACTATTATAGTTGCATCTTATTATGAACACTATTATCTTTGCACCTTATAATGAACACTATTACAGTCACAGTTTATTTTCAACACTATTATAGTCGCACCTTATTGTGATCACTATTCTGTCGCACCTTGTTATGAACACTATCATAGTCGCACCTTTTTATGAACACTATCGTAGTTGTACCTTATTATGAACACGATCATAGTCGCAGCTTATTATGGACACTATTATTGTTGCACTTTATTATGAACACTATTATAGTTGCGTCTTATTATGAACACTATTATATTTGCACCTTATTATGAACACTATTACATTCACTGTTTATTATACCTTAAAATGAATACCAATATAGTCGCGTCTTATTATGAACACTATCAGTCACATCTTTTTATGAACACTATCATATTCGCAAGTTTTTATGAATAGTGTTATAGTCGCATCTTATTATTAACACTATTCTCATCGAGCCTTATTATGAACAC
>NW_025172499.1:1415-1840 GCF_004010195.1 Chiloscyllium plagiosum | reverse complement strand
TCTAGAAACTGTAGTCCCACAGCATGTCACACACCTGGTCCTTGTTGAAAAGCTTTTCTGAACTGACCAAGCCCCATTTACACCTTTCCTATCCTTATAGCTGCCCTCGTGTCTTTTAAATGTTGTAATTGTACTCCCCTTGATTACATCCTCGAGAAACTCCTTCCATACACATACCAGGCTCTGTTAAAGATTTACTCCTCAGGTCCCTTTTAAATCTTTCCCCTCTCACCTTAAATCGAAGTCCATCATGGTTTTATAAATCTCGATAAGATCACCCCTCAGCATCCTGTGCTCCAGGGGAAAATGTCCCAGCCTCTCCTTATAACTCAGGCCTTCCAGTTGGGGAAACATCCTTGTCAATCTGTTTTCCACCCTTTGCAGTTTAATAACCTCCTTCCTACAGCAGGGTGAACATGATGGTA
>NW_025172499.1:0-312 GCF_004010195.1 Chiloscyllium plagiosum | reverse complement strand
TCGGAAAGATGTTGTGAAACTTGAAAGGGTTCAGAAAAGATTTACAAGGATGTTGCCAGGGTTGGAGGATTTGAGGGAGAGGCTGAGGGGTGACCTTACACAGGTTTATAAAATCATGAGGGGCATGGATAGGATAAATAGACAAAGTATTTTCCCTGGGGTTGGATAGTCTACAACTGGAGGGTGTAGTTTAGGGTGAGGGGGAAAGATATAAAAGAGATCTAAGGGACAACTTTTTCACACAGTGGATGGTACATGTTTGGAATGAGCTGCCAGAGAAAGTGGTGGAAGATGGTACAATTGCAACATTTA
>NW_025172498.1:0-1840 GCF_004010195.1 Chiloscyllium plagiosum | reverse complement strand
CTCAGTCTGTGACAGGGATTGAATCTCTATTAGAGACAGGAATTGAATCTCAGTCAGTGACAGGGATTGGATCTCAATCAGTGATAAGGATTGAATCTCAGACAATGACTGGGATTGAATTTCCTCAGTGACAGGGATTGAGTCTCAGTTAGTGACAGGGATTGAATCTCAGTCAGTGACAGGGATTGAGCCTCAGTCAGTGACAGGGATTGAATCTCATTCAGGGACAGGGTTTGATTCTCAGTCAGGGACTGGGACTAAATCTCAGTCAGTGACAGCCATTGAATCTCAGTCATTGACAGGGATTGGACCTCTGTCAGTGACATGGACAAAATCTCAGTCAGTGACAGGGATTTAGCCTCAGTCAGGGACAGGGATTGAATTTCACTCAGTGATAGGGATTGATTTTCAGGCAGTGACAGGGATTGTGCCTCAGTCAGTGACATTTTTTAAGCCTCAGTCAGTGACAGGGATTGAATCTCAGTCAGTGACAGGGATTGGATCTCAATCAGTGATAAGGATTGAATCTCAGACAATGACAGGGATTGAATTTCCTCAGTGACAGGGATTGAATCTCAGTTAGTGACAGGGATTGAATCTCAGTCAGTGACAGGGATTGAGCCTCAGTCAGTGACAGGGATTGAATCTCATTCAGGGACAGGGTTTGATTCTCAGTCAGTGACAGGGATTGAACCTCAGTCAGTGACAGGGACTAAATCTCTGTCAGTGACACGGTTTCATCATCAGTCAGTGACAGGGATTGAATCTCAATCAGTGGCAGGGATTTTTCCTCAGTCAGTGACAGGGATTGAATCTCAGTCCGTGACAGGGAATAAATCTCAGTCAGTGACAGGGTTTGATCCTCAGTCAGGGACTGGGACTAAATCTCAGTCAGTGACATCCATTGAATCTCAGTCATTGACAGGGATTGGACCTCTGTCAGTGACATGGACAAAATCTCAGTCAGTGACAGGGATTTAGCCTCAGTCAGGGACAGGGATTGAATTTCACTCAGTGATAGGGATTGATTTTCAGGCAGTGACAGGGATTGTGCCTCAGTCAGTGACATTTTTTAAGCCTCAGTCAGTGACAGGGATTGAATCTCAGTCAGTGACAGGGATTGAATCTCAGTCAGTTACAGGGATTGAATCTCAGTCAGTTACAGGGTTTGATCCTCAGTCAGTTACAGGGATTGAACCTCAGTCAGTGATAGGGATTGAATCTCAGTCAGTGACAGGGATTGGAACTCTGTCAGTGACATGGACAAAATCTCAGTCAGTGACAGGGATTTAGCCTCAGTCAGGGACAGGGATTGAATCTCACTCAGTGATAGGGATTGGTTTTCACGCAGTGACAGGGAGTGTGCCTCAGTCAGTGACATTTTCGAAGCCTCAGTCAGTGACAGGGATTGAATCTCAGTCAGTGACAAGGAATGAGCCTCGGTCAGTGACTGGAATTGAATCTCAGTCAGTGACAGGGGTTGAATCTCAGTCAGTGACTGGAATTGAATCTCAGTCAGTGACAGGTATTGAATCTCAGTATGTAACAGGGATTGACCTTCAGTCAGTGACAGGGATTGAATCTCAGTCAGTGACTGGAATTGAACCCCAGTCAGCGACAGGGATTGAATCTCAGTCAGTGACACGGTTTGATCCTCAGTCAGTTACAGGGATTGAACCTCAGTTAGTGACAGGGATTGAATCTCAGTCAGTGACTGGAATTGAATCTCAGTCAGTGACAGGGATTGAATCTCAGTCAGTGACACGGTTTGATCTCAGTCAGTTACAGGGATTGAACCTCAATCAGTGACAGGGATTGAATCTCAGTCAGTGACTGGAAT
>NW_025172497.1:0-1840 GCF_004010195.1 Chiloscyllium plagiosum | reverse complement strand
CCAATCTCTAATTGGAACATGATACCAAGTTTCCAAACGCTCGGCAGTTTTTCCAGAGAGTAGATTAGAGTGAGTTCAAAATTAACATAAAGCATTGTAATCAGTGGCCAAACATTTCTTTGGCAGTAATGAATGGCTCTGTTTAGCCCTGTCTTCCAGAAATTAGAATGGAGTCAATATCTGGGTAACTGAATTTGGAGTAGGTTCATAAGTGATATACTGCAATCAGTTGTCAAACATTTAATTGGCAGAAATGTTTGCTCTGCCAGTACATAATTATGGATAAGAAATCTAAGTTTTAGGAAGACATCAGGAGATTGGAGAAGTGTCCAAAAGCTAGATATTGGTGTGGATTGAGTCCACATAGATACTTGCCTGAGGGAACTTTGCCTACACAGGGAACACGACATGATGAAAGAACAATTATCAAACGCAACAGCTGAATAATAAGAAAATATTCCAGTGCAAGAGAATCTCGAGATGAATTGAGATTAAATATAAAAAAGGGGGAACAGTTGGATTACAAATGAATCATTTAGCTGGGCATTAATTCTATTGTACTATGTGCAAATCAGCGGTACGGTCTGGGGCATGAACATGGAAATTTTAACTTTGTTTCAAAATAAAATGCAATTTGAATAGGATGTATCTGAGTAGACCAACTTTGCTAATTTATCAAATGTACAAACTGGACTGGAGAGATTCAAGGAGGGACTAAGCCCTGTTAAAGCTGACCAAGTTTATAGCGGGAGTTGTAGATTCTGGGAGAAAACTGCAGTTTGGAAGTCAGGTACCAATTTTTAGGAAATCTCTAGATGCCATTATAGCCTCTGTAAAAACGCCATGGAGCATTAAACAAAACAAAAACAACAGAGAGGGAGATGGTGCCAGGAAATGATAATTTTTTCCAATGGAGTTGTGAGAATTTGGTCGCTTGAATTTCTTCCTGTATTCTTAATATCAGCATGTGTCCTGTCTCCACTGTATTTTAAGGGTTTCTGACTCTAAGAATATGTGTAATCTCCATCATGAATACTTTCAAATTCGACCAGTTCCAGTGCACTTGTTACTCCCCAGTTAAGTTGTTTATGATGAGCCAACAGTATCACGGAGGAGTTACTGACATGCATCGGGTTTCTTAATCTGACCCATACCTAAATATGGTTGGTGCTCTACTACCATTATAGTTATTTCCCGTGCTGCAATTCCTGCTGAGTAGGTGTGCTGCGAATATTGAGTCCACGAATAGGGAAAACGAGAGTTTGCCTCTGAGCTGCTCTTACATCTTACGTTTTCTCATTAATTGTACAATTCTTGTAATTGGATATTTCACTGCGCTCTTCACTTCATTTCTGAATTTCGCCTGTGTTGCCACATAAATAAATGTGTTTGTGCAACAACTCAATGTTCGCAGCATCCAGCCAGCTCTTCCAACTTTATAAAATGCATTACTGTAAACATCCGCTGTGAGGGTGTAGAAGAAATTTATAACATACAACAGCCATAGAATTATGAAGCTACCGGATATTGTGAAGAGCAAAACCACAGATTTTCTTCGACTTTCCATCTCTGGGTCATTGGTATTTTTCCTCTTGTTCTGCCTGCTCAATCCCAATCAGAATCGACTAACCACCAAAATATATCTGAACGTCAGAGCATTGAGCAACAAGATTGAAAGAAATGGAAGCAATGGGATAAATACTAAATCAAACCAATTAAATCCCACCCAACCTGGATCGGTAAAATAACTTGCTTTTCTGTAACAGAACCATGGCACATTGTTGACGATCTTTCCAGGTTCAAACGCAAAGTAGAAGGGAATATTTTTTAAGCAGAACAG
>NW_025172496.1:0-1840 GCF_004010195.1 Chiloscyllium plagiosum | reverse complement strand
TAGTGTCAGGAACTCTCCCCCTTCCCCCGCAACTTTCAGGAACAACAACAGCATCTATTTGGTCTCCTGCCGGTTTTGTTGCAGTGCACCAGGTTAGTGCACATTCCCAACCACAGACTCAGTAATCCAGAATGCGAAAGACCTTTTATCTTACATCAGCTCTTCAGGTACTCATTCGTTTAACCTATTTGCCCATTCAAATAACCATTGGTAAGTTTCGCATTGTGCAATCCGGAGAGTACAACAATGAGGCAACATTATTCAATCTAGTTGAAAATTTCTTAATACAGTACATCATCCTCTTTCTATCTTTGTCTTGGTATCTTTATGAATCCAAATATCTGACTGTTTGTGCTGCCCAATCAGGATGCTTTCGAGCTGTTCGTTGACATCCTTGACCTTGGCCCCATTACAATAACACACCACATTTTTGTCAAGTTTACAAAACTAAACAACAGAATGTCCTGCACACTGTTGTGGCCCTTCCTCTATTAGTCTTTACAGTTTCTCCAGTACAAATACGCACTGGCCAAACTTCCCAGTGGAACTCTTACTGTCACTGATTTCGACGACAGCAAAACTTTGTTGATTGTGATACGCCATAGATCTTTCCAGATTACTGCTTCTTCTGACTGGTGATGAACTATTCCTTCTCTGAACACACTTTCATAATTCGCCGGGTGATCATTCAGAAAGAAAATAACGTGCAATTCATGGATTTCCCTCCACCCATCACTTTCGTGGAAGCGCTAACTTTGAAAGCGAGAGGAAATCCTGTAGATTTGTTCATCCGGAATTCCAAACGCATTCAAGACGTCTCAAACTCTACAGATCATGCGACGAACAGTCCTGAACTTCCCTATTATCGTCAATACAATCTTCCCATAAATATAAAAGAAGTAGGGAAATATTTTAAGCATTGAAAAGAAATCACACACAAATCTCGCCTTCTCCATTCCAACAATAATGTCGGGAAACAAAACAAAGTGACCGAACAATCAGCTCACCATTTGTGGCTAACTTGATTTGCATCCTTCTGTTCGAATTCAGATGAGCCTTATTGTGCTGACAATTCTTCCAATTGGCTCAGTCTGCACCTCAAAACTCATAACTTAAATTCAGAAGTTTTGCTGTCTCTGTTCATGTTCATGTTTGCATGAGGCTGCTACGTCCGATGCACTCACTGTCTGGATGAGGACTTCCACACTCAGATTTTTATTTAGTACGTTTCCTGACACTTTCCACCTCCATCCTATGTTTAATACAGTCCTACTGCTCATCTGATGAACTCTGTCTCTGACTGCCTAGCATAGGCTCCTCATCCTGTCCACACCTTCGTGATGCTGACTACAGATTTGAAGGTCCACACCGATGCTATTCCTCTTTGTAATATTTCTTTCCCCTCATGTGTTGCCCAATTAATTCTGTACTTGAAGACCCTGATATATACTATTCGTCCAGCACTGCAGTACTAAGTTGACCAATCTCTCTCCACACCTTTTTAAAATACTCATTCAGAAAGCCCGTTCAAGTACATGATGCTGGAAAAACACAGCAGGCCAGGCAGCAACCGAGGAGCAGGAGAATCGATGTTTTGGGCTTATGGCCTGGCCTGCTGTGTTTTTCCAGCATCACATTTTTCATTTCTGGTCTCCAGCATCTATAGACCTCACTTTCTCCAAGTATATGATGCGCCAACTTACCTCCATCTGCATCATCCTCTGATTCAGTGCATTTTTAAGATCCAATACACTGCCTGTCTGACTGGCAGGAAAAGCAAAAGAGAGACAATGACTCAGCTGAGCTTGCTCATCAGACGCAGTAGAAATTCCCGGAAACT
>NW_025172495.1:0-1840 GCF_004010195.1 Chiloscyllium plagiosum | reverse complement strand
TAAACCTGAGAGAATTGTGATCGCTGTCTCCAAACTTCCTACTTCCGAATCTAAAACCTGGCCAGGCTCGTTACCCAGTCCTAAATCGAAAGTGGCTTCGTCCCTTGAAGGCATGTGTACGTACTGTGTCAGGAAGCCCTCCTGCACACACTGGGCAAAAAATGACTCATCTACAGTACTCGTACTGTAGTGACCCCAGTAAATATTTAGATATTGTCTTGAGTGTTCCAGAGTTTTTCATTGTCCCAGAGTCCAGATGAAGTTTGCATTCCTCACGTACGTGAGCGAGAATGATTTCAATGTCTCAGATCAGTTCCTGTCCCGAGAACATCAGAGTCAATGTCCCGTCCTCTACTCGGTCCGACAGTTCACACTACTTCATTCTCCTCTGATTCCATTTCCCAAAGAGTTTCTCAAGATTTACAAAGCTGGAGCCTAAATTATATGGTTTGCTTCCTAAACATTTTTTCAACTGCCAACTGTCAATATTTTCACAGTATCTCTTCACAATCCTCTGGCTTGCACCATGTCCAGGGATGAGAAGTCCCGTTTGGTGGAGATTTTCCCGAGGCTGATGAGTTTCACTTTGGAACAAAGATGGTTAAGTGGCGATTTCCTGCGGTTGTTTCTAATGATGGGTGAGGGAGCGGTGGGGAATGAGCACTTTGACGAGCAGGAGGAAGTTATGCCACTGACCAGAGTCAGAGAACAGAGGACAGGGATTAAAGGAATCTAATGAAAAGCAGCACTTCTGCTCAGGACGTTCAATAACAGCTGCAGAAACCCGATGTGTTGAGCAGTGTATCTGGAAAGAGAAGCAGAGATAATGTTTTAAATATGGAACATTTCTGATGAAGAACTCGAGTTTCCCAAGTCTAATCAAATTACCGGCCTGGTTCACAAAATAGTTTTTCTGAACTTTGAGCGAAAATTGTACCAGCAAGAAAGCATTCACAACGTCGTCAGCAGGATTCGAACCTACGTGGGGAAACCCCAATGGAATACTACTCCATCGCCTTAACCACGCGGCCATGACTACAGACAGCTCAGGTCGGTTGAGCATTGACCAAATCAGCCGTGATCTCATTGAAAGCTACCGTTGACATGATGAGCTCAATGCTTCCATTCTCCTCTCCCACCTCTGCTGTGAATTGTAAGGTGCGAGACTTCAATGTAAAGGAAGAAAAACACAAAGTTAGGAAAAGATATTTGCAGCCAAACTGAGTCAAAATTATTGATTGAAAGGTCAATCCCACTTTGGCAATTTGCTAGATCTCTTTGCAAACATGATCAGCAGAGCTGATCAAGAGAGGTATTGATCTGAGTGTTCTTGGACATGAAACAATCCAAGGTTAGTGACATATTCATTTCTTTTTCTGGCGAAGGAGCTGGTCTTTCCAGATGCTCACAAGGAAAGAGATTTTTCCCAATAAAAGACGGCAAATAAGTCCCATCTAACGCGGACACCATCGTGAGCGCTGCTGTTTCACAATACCACAGAGTCAGGGTCAATTCCCGCCTCATGCAACTGAATGTGTGGAGTTTGCACATTCTCCCCGTTGTATGCGTGCACTTGCTCTGGTTTTCTCCCATAGTCCAAAAATGTACCGGTTAGGTGAAATGGCCGTGCTAAATTGACGTGGTGAATGGAGAGGAATGCATTTGGGCTGGGGCGGGTCGGTGTGGAGTTGCTGGGCCGAAGGACCTGTTTCCATATTGTAAGTATTCTAATCTACGGTAATCAATGGCCAAGGTATGACGCACGTTGTTCGATGTTGCATATATGACTTTTCGATTTCTTCAAAGATTCTTTACAATTCAAACGGGAGTGGAAGAAGGG
>NW_025172494.1:0-1840 GCF_004010195.1 Chiloscyllium plagiosum | reverse complement strand
GCAGTCTGAGAATCCCGATGGACAGCGTGCAGTGTCTCTGAAGTCTGAGAATCCCGATGGACAGGGTGCAGTGTCTCTGTAGCCTGAGAATGCCGATGGACAAGGTGCAGTGTCTCTGTAGCCTGAGAATGCCGATGGACAAGGTGCAGTGTCTCTGTAGCCTGAGAATGCCGATGGACAAGGTGCAGTGTCTCTGTAGCCTGAGAATGCCGATGGACAAGGTGCAGTGTCTCTGTAGCCTGAGAATGCCGATGGACAAGGTGCAGTGTCTCTGTAGCCTGAGAATGCCGATGGACAAGGTGCAGTGTCTCTGAAGTTGAGAATCCTGATGGACAGGGAGCAGTGTCTCTGCTGTTTGAGAATCCTGCTGGACAGGGAGCAGTGTCTCTGCAGTCTGAGAATCCTGATGGACAGGGAACAGTGTCTCTGCAGTCTGAGAATCCCGAAGGACAGGGTGCAGTGTCTCTGTAGCCTGAGAATGCCGATGGACAAGGTGCAGTGTCTCTGTAGCCTGAGAATCCCAATGGACACGGTAGACTGTCTCTGCAGAATGAGAATCCGAATGGACGAGGTGCAGTGTCTCTGCAGTCTGAGAATCCCGATGGACAAGGTGCAGTTTCTCTGAAGTCTGAGAATCCCGATGGACAAGGTGCAGTGTCTCTGAAGTCTGAGAATCCCGAAGGACAGGGTGCAGTGTCTCTGTAGCCTGAGAATCCCGATGGACAAGGTGCAGTGTCTCTGAAGTCTGAGAATCCCGTTGGACAGGGAGCAGTGTCTCTGCAGTCTGAGAATCCAGATGGACAGGGTGCAGTTTCTCTGCAGTCTGAGAATCCCGATGGACAGGGTGCAGTGTCTCTGTAGCCTGAGAATCTGAATGGACATGGTGCAGTGTCTCTGCAGTCTGAGAATCCAGATGGACAGGGTGCAGTTTCTCTGTAGCCTGAGAATCCCGATGGACCAGGTGCAGTGTCTCTGTAGCCGGAGAATCCGAATGGACATGGTGCAGTGTCTCTGCAGTCTGAGAATCCCGATGGACAAGATGCAGTGTCTCTGTAACCTGAGAATCCCGATGGACAAGGTGCAGTGTCTCTGTAGCCTGAGAATCCCAATGGACACGGTAGACTGTCTCTGCAGAATGAGAATCCTGATGGATGGACAAGGTGCAGTGTCTCTGGAGTCTGAGAATCCCGATGGACAAGGTGCACTGTCTCTGAAGTCTGAGAATCCCGATGGACAGGGTGCAGTGTCTCTGAAGTCTGAGAATCCAGATGGACAAGGTGCAGTGTCTCTGAAGTCTGAGAATCCCGATGGACAGGGAGCAGTGTCTCTGCAGTCTGAGAATCCAGATGGACAGGGAGTAGTGTCTCTGAAGTCTGAGAATCCCGATGGACAAGGTGCAGTGTCTCTGTAGCCTGAGAATCCCAATGGACACGGTAGACTGTCTCTGAAGTCTGAGAATCCAGATGGACAAGGTGCAGTGTCTCTGAAGTCTGAGAATCCCGATGGACAGGGAGCAGTGTCTCTGCAGTCTGAGAATCCAGATGGACAGGGAGTAGTGTCTCTGAAGTCTGAGAATCCCGATGGACAGGGAGCAGTGTCTCTGCAGTCTGAGAATCCAGATGGACAGGGAGTAGTGTCTATGCAGTCTGAGAATCCCGAAGAACAGGGTGCAGTGTCTCTGTAGCCTGAGAAGCCAGATGGACACGGTTCAGTGCCTCTACAGTCTGAGGATCCAGATGGATAAGGTGCAGTATCGTAGTAGTCAGAGAATCCCACCTCCATAACCAGCGTTCCTCGAACATTCCAGGATGGCCACACTCTCTCAGAATTGCAAAGGACC
>NW_025172493.1:717-1840 GCF_004010195.1 Chiloscyllium plagiosum | reverse complement strand
CAGTCACTGACACCAATCTCCCCCTGTTTGATATCAACCAGACGCACAGTCAATGACACCAATCCCCTCCTGCCTGATATAAACTTGCCCCACAGATACTGACACCAATCTCCCCTGTCTGATTTAAACCACCCCCACAGTCCCTGACACCAATCTCCCCCTGTCTGATGTAAACCAGCCCCACAGACACTGACACCAATCTCTCACTGTCATATATAAACCAGCCCCACAGGCACTGACACCAATCTCCCCTGTCTTATATAAACCAGCCCCACGGACACTGAAACTGTTCCCCTCCTGTCTGACATAAACCAGCCCCACGGACACTGACACCAATCTCCCCCTGTCTGATTTAAACCTGCCCCACAGTCATTGACACCAATCTCCCCCTGTCTGATTTAAACCAGCCCCACAGGCACTGACACCAATCTCCCCTGTCTTATATAAACCAGCCCCACGGACACTGACACCAATCTCCCACTGTCTGCTATAAACCAGCCCCACAGGCACTGACACCAATCTCTCACTGTCTGATATAAACCTGCCCCACAGGCACTGGCACCAATCTCCCCCTGTCTGATAAAAACCAGACCCACAGGCACTGACACCAATCTCTCACTGTCTGATATAAACCAGCCCCACAATCACTGACGCGAATCTCCCCCTGTGTGATGTATACCAGCCCCACAGACACTGACACCAATTAACCCATCTGTCTGATATAAACCAGACCCACAGTCACTGAAACTGTTCCCCTCCTGTCTGACATAAACCAGCCCCACGGACACTGACACCAATCTCCCCTTGTCTGACATAAACCAGCCCCACAGTCACTGACACCAATCTCCCCCTGTCTGATTTAAACCAGCCCCACAGACACTGTCACTAATCTCCCAATGTCTGATATAAACCAGACCCACAGTCACTGACACCAATCTCCCCTTGTCTGATATAAACCAGCCCAACAGTCACTGAAACTGTTCCCCTCCTGTCTGACATAAACCAGCCCCACGGACACTGACACCAATCTCCCCCTGTCTGATTTAAACCTGCCCCACAGTCATTGACACCAATCTCCCCCTGTCTGATTTAAACCAGCCCCACAGACACTGACACCAATCTC
>NW_025172493.1:0-698 GCF_004010195.1 Chiloscyllium plagiosum | reverse complement strand
TCCCCCTGTCTGATATAAACCAGACCCACAGTCACTGACACCAATCTCACCTTGTCTGATATAAACCAACCCACGTCACGGACACCAATCTCACCTTCTCTGATGTAAACCAACCCACAGACACTGACACCAATCTCCCATGTCTGAGTTAAACCAGCCCAACAGTCACTGACACCAATCTCCCCCTGTCTGACATAAACTAGACCCACAGTCACAGGCACCAATCTCCCCCTGTCTGATTCAAACCTGCCCCACAGCCACTGACACCAATCTCCCCTGTCTGATTTAAACCAGCCCCACAGACACTGACACCAATTTACCCCTGTCTGATATAAACCAGCCCCTCAGACACTGACACCAATCTCCCCCTGTCTGATGTAAACCAGCCCCAAAGACACTGACACCAATTTACCCATCTGTCTGCTATAAACCAGACCCACAGTCACTGTCACCTTCCCCTCCTGTCTGACATAAACCAGCCCCACAATCACTGACACCAATCTCCCTGTCTGATGTAAACCAGCCCCACAGTCACTGACACAAATTTACCCATCTGTCTGATATAAACCAGACCCACAGTCACTGACACCATTCCCCTCCTGTCTGACATAAACCAGCCCCACAGTTACTGACACCAATCTCCCATGTCTGATTTAAACCAGCGCCACAGACACTGACACCAATTTACCCATCTGTCT
>NW_025172492.1:0-1840 GCF_004010195.1 Chiloscyllium plagiosum | reverse complement strand
AATATTTTCTTTTAAGAAACAAATACGTTTAATATATATGACTCCAAAATGTTTGCAGATATCGATATAACGAGCTTCAATTACACTTTTGTAGTGATGATTAGACTGGACAATGAGAAAACTTAGAAATATTCAGATATATCAACATCTAGCATCCATTGAATGGTATGATAGCGAAATATTTGCTGTGCTTATCGAGCTCAAGGACAATAAGATACTTCAGAAGAGTGTTCTACTCAGCAGTAATTAGATGGCCTTGAACATGGTCATGTCGTCTTTGTGCAGGGTGTGTGTATACTTTGATTTCCCAAACGTGGAGCTGTTTTACAAAGAAGTCCATACTTCCTTCCTTTGATTTTCTTGCAGACAACACTCCTTTATAATTCATATAATTTATTATGGTCAGTATTTCGACATTTATATCAGAATTCAGAAGAAAATGAGAAGCAATTAACATGAGTATTTTCATGAATGAAAACAATAAATAAAATTTACAGTGGCAATTTGCAGTGTTTTCTCTTAATAAGCAGATGAAGATTTTTTTTTAATAGACATGAGTACAAAGTATTTGTACTAAGCTAAAATGAAATGTTTTGCCAACTTTGGACTGGGAACCTGTTCTAAAACATGTAACGAATCGGATCATCAACATCTCGATATATGTTGGTGCTAGCGTCCTCAACCATCTGTAATAAAAAAAAATGACTATTGGTTTTAAATGCATATGTCCTGTGTAATTACTGAACTGGAATATAAGGTAACGATTGACTTCATTGGATAGAATGATCAGTAAATGTTTACTGTGGTGCTTGCTCTCAGGAACAAGAAGGAACTTATTCAGGTGATTCTACTCAGCATTAATTATATGATCATCAAGACTTTGTGTGGCTCGATGTGCCATTTTGTGTGAGCATTGATTTCAATAACATTGAGATTTCTTTATGTAATATAGGAATGGATTAACAATTGGGTGTTAAAGATCATAATTAAAGCCACTGTTGTACGAATTTACTCTAATTCCTTTGTGAATCGCATTTAAAAACAACATGTGATCAGTGAGACATTTGCAACTTCGATTTTCAAGTGAACGCACCAATATTTTCAAAGCATTTTAATTTCACACTGAATATAAGTAGGCGAGAGGAAAATAAAATGAGCTCTCAGTACATCAATCGAAGTGGAAGGAGAAATTTAATTTGATCAAAAGATGGACCAATAATGAGATGAGTTACAACATTTTGTTGTATAATAAAGGTAATCAAGAGACTGAAGGGCAATAGGAAATGACATCTGTTTCATTTACTGAAGGAGAAACCAATTTTTTATCTTGCACAGTACAGAAAAAGGACTCATGTACGTGATTTTCTGAAATGCATATTGTTTATGTGTTAAATGTTTATTGAAACTCTTTTGCAGGATTGAATTCAGAAAATATGTTATATGTGAACATTCCTGAGCTGATTGGCAGTAAAATGCTATTGCTCACCATATGGATCATAATTGGATTTTTTTTTAGTTCCCTACAGTGTGGAAACAGGCCCGTTGGCCCAACAAGTCCACAGCGACCCTCCGATGAGTAACCCATTTCCCTTCCACTAGTGCACCTTTCACTCCGGGCAATTTAGCATGACCAATTCACCTAACCTACACATCTTTGGAGTGTGGGAGGAAGGCGGAATGCCCAGACGAAACCCACACAGGCACGGGGAGAATGTGCAAACTCCTGACAGACAATCGCCCGAGGCTGGAATCGAATCTGGGACCCTGGTGCTGTGAAGCCACAGTGGTAACCACTGACCCACCGTGCCCCCCCCAATTTTTGTAGGATATTTTAAACAAA
>NW_025172491.1:0-1840 GCF_004010195.1 Chiloscyllium plagiosum | reverse complement strand
AGCCTTCCATCTATTATCTGAGGATGGCGACTTATTGGGCGTCCATCTTACCCCAGTCCATGTTAGTACATGATGCCACGTCGGGCACCATCTATAGTAATTGGCATGCACGCAAAGGTATACATCATACCCTCTCCAGCTCCCTGGATTGTGGCCACAGTCAATTACTTCGCATAAGTCAAACTGGTATGTTGTACCATGGCTTTTATCATGTCTGATATGTACGTGGCTCCCCGCCTCCCTAAAACATTTGTCCACCTCTTGCCCTATTGCTCTTTTGTACCTGGGACTGTCTCCCTTGTCTGTGTGTTTGTCCCTCGTGGTTAATACCCCTATTAACAGCGGCATAACACTTATACATAAAAGAATAGCAAAAACTCCCCACCTCCCCAGGCGAGGGTAGTGTGGGCTTTTTACAAAGGTAAACATTATATCCGTTACACAACCTGCCTATATATTTTAAACAAAGTCTTTTTGTGTTCCGGTCCTGTCCTCCCTTCTGCTCTCGAGAAAAACCCTTCCTTAGAGATCTCAAGAACCTCTCCCCCTTGTTCCAGAACCCTCTTCCTGCAAGAGTTAAAAGTTTAAAATCCTTCTATTCTTTTTCTGTTCTTATTTGTTCTAGAGTTCTCGTTGGCGGTTCCGTGGCTGCGCACTGACTCCAATGGTACCAGCTTTCTCCTTTCCCCTGTCATCTGACCACATGAGATATCCTCTCCACGACCTTATAAGGTCCTGTCCACCTTGGCTCCAACCATTTCCGTTTGATCACTTTCAACAGGACCCAATCCGTGGTAGATGGCGGCTGGCTCTGTAGGGCCCCCTTTGCTGATCCAACCTGTTTGGAGAAAGCTGACACCAAAACTGTTAGTTGGTCATAGTAAGGTTTGTACCTTAGAGAGGCTCCTCCTCCCTCTAACATCTGTATTCCGGCTCCTGGTCCCGGGAACTGCTGCCCTGTTGTTAGCTCGTATGGGGTAAACCCTACGATGGAGTTTACTGAACTTCTAATGGATAGTAAAGCTAAGGGTAGGGCCTCCACCCAACTTAACTTTTTTTGGGCACGTACTTTTCCTATTTTGCCTTTTATGGACTGATTCATTCTTTCCACTTTTCCCTGTGACTGAGGATGATACACTGTTCCAAACGCATGTTTCAGTCCTAAAGCTGCTTCAACTTCTTGCAGGTCTTTGTTCTTGAAATGTGTGCCATTATCTGACCTGACTCTCTTCGGAAACCCATGCATTGGAATGTATTGGTTTATCAAAAATTTGATCACTGTTTTTGCGTCTTCCTTTTTTGCAGGTATCGCTTCTGGCCAACCAGTGTATGCATCCACTGCTACCAAAAGGTACAGGTTTACTCTCTCTATCATGTCAGTGTAGTCGATCACTATTTCCTGACCTGGCATTCTTGGAAGAGTTCCCTCGTGTGGTTTCACTGTTGGTCTCACATTGTATTCTGTACACGTTCTACATTCCCTGATACAATTTTCAATCATTGCTGGCAAGAACGGATGCCATCAATGTGTCAGATACCTCTGCATTTGTGTTTTTCCACAATGTGTCAACCCATGAGCTTCCTGGAGCATGGAAGCTATCAAACCTGGGGGTAGGACTGGTCTACCGTCCGGTGACCTCCAAATCCCTTCTGACTCTGTGGCCCCTCTCTCTCTCCAAACTGTCAGTTCATGAGGAGAGGCTTTCTGCTGCTCTTTGATTAACACATTTGCATCGCAGGCAGGCAGCAGGTCATACACTTTTCTCTCTGTTTGCATCATTATATACTGTGCTATATACCCTGCTGATTTCTTTGCTGCTGAGTCGGCTTCCTGATTGCC
>NW_025172490.1:0-1840 GCF_004010195.1 Chiloscyllium plagiosum | reverse complement strand
AGTTTAATGAGAACAAGTGTGAGGTGATTCATTTTGGACGGAGTAATCGGAATGCAAAGCACTGGGCTAATGGTATGATTCTTGGGAGAGCAGATGAACAGAGATATCTCGGGGTCCCTCGATGAACATAGATATCTCGGTGTAAGAATGCATATAGTGTTTTGGCCTTTATTAATAGAGGGATTGAGTTCCGGAACAGGAGGTTATGCTGCAGCTGTACAAAGCTCTGGTACGGCCACATTTGGCGTATTGTGTACAGTTCTTGTCACCGCATTATAAGAAGGATGTGGAAGCTTTGGAAAGGGTGCAGAGAAGGTTTACTCGGATGTTGCCTGGTATGGAAGGAATGTCTTACGAGGAAAGGCTGAGGGCCTTGAGGCTGTTCTCGTTAGAGAGAAGAAGGTTGAGAGGTGACTTAAAAGAGTCATACAAGATAACCAGAGGGTTAGATAGGGTGGACAGGGAGCGCCTTTTTCCAAGTATGGGGACGGCATACACGAGGGGACACAACTTGAAAGTGAGCAGAGATAGGTATAAGACAGATGAGAGAAGTAATTTCTTTACTCAGAGGGTAATAAGGGTATGGAATGCTTTGCCTGCAACGGTAGTAGATTCGCCAAGTTTAAGTACATTTAAGTCGTCATTGGACAAGCATATGGACGAACATGGAATACTATAGGTTAGATGGGCTTGAGATTAGTATGACAGGGCGGCGCAACATCGAGGGCCGTAGGATTTGTACTGTGCTGTAATGTTCTGTTTTCTATTTTCTACATTCTATTTATGACCATTAGCTTCAAATCTTGATTTTCTACCTGTTCTACAGATCTGTTGCAGAGGAAGAATTGGGAATTCCAGTCTCTTGTTTTTCATATTTGGTGAATTTACAGCGTGATGCAGTTGAGGTCATTTGTGAGGAAGCCACAAATAATATTTTGGACATGGAGCTGAATTCTGCATTTACACTCCACCCCTCTGCATGTATTATTCATAAGACTTAATGTTTCTCATTAATTTTGGACTAGCTTTTGGCACTGTGCACTGCAACAGTTCAATTTGATGTGGGCCTGCATCTTATTCTGTACAAAATGAACAAGAATCATTTGTTAATAAAGAAATATGAGAAATCTTTTCTTAAATTTCAAAGGAAACCAGATCCCAATTTTTGAACAGTGATGTTTGATTGTTCATCAATCTCACTTTTCCAATTATATGCTTTTCCTGCCACTGATGCACCTTCTGGCACACCTCATCCTCCCTTCCGATTCGTTCCTTACCCTCCTACTTCCGTTGCATTGCCCATTCTGATGCGACATACCCTTCCACTGACCATCTCCCTTCACACTTCTCGCACTGTATTTCACACCACTTCCCGTGACCCTCCCTTTCCCTTTTTGCTCTCACGCTAGATGCTGGAACCTGCTGATTTATGTGCTACTACTGGTCATCAGTGAATGGTGAGTTTGTAATGATCAATGTCCAATAGCAACAAACAATAGGATGTTTGCCATTGTCTGATGCACCGTGAACAGGATAGTATTGTTCACTAATGGTACAGACCGGAGCTTCTTCCTGTCCTTCTGTCACAATGTTTAACCAAACAGCCTCATCACCAACAGGACAAACAACTTCTGACAGAATCGTACGACCATGTATCAATTGTCTTTTGAATATTGCGAGGACATTGTTCTAACAAACAGTGTTCTTGTCTTTTGCCCTTTATCCTTTCAACTGATCTTCCCATGTGATTTGGGCTGAGATCAGACTGACTTCCCTTTCAATCGAAGCAGAACTTGACTGAGGGTGAAATCAAAGACACTGAGTAAAACTGTGGTTAATG
>NW_025172489.1:0-1840 GCF_004010195.1 Chiloscyllium plagiosum | reverse complement strand
AAACACACTGACAGATACAGAACTGTAAACACACACGAACAGATATAGGGCTGTGATCACGGACTAACAGATACAGGGCTATAAACACAGACTGATAGATACAGGGCTATAAACACATACTGGTAGATACAGGTCTGCAATCACAGACTGACAGGTACAGAGCTATAAACAGAGACTGATAGATACAGGGCTGTAAACACAGACTGACAGGTACAGTGCTGTAAACACTGCCAGAGTCAGAACTGTAAAAACAGACCGACAGATACAGGGCTATAAGCACATACTAACAAATACAGGGCTTTAATAACAGACTGACAGATACAGAAATGTATACACAGACTGACAAATACAGGGCTATAAACACAGGCTGACAGATACAGGGCTATAAGCACATACTAACAAATGCAGGGCTTTAATAACAAACTGACAGATACAGAAATGTATACACAGACTGACAAATACAGGGCTATAAACACAGGCTGACAGATACAGGGCTATAAACACAGGCTGACAGATACAGGGCTATCAACACAGACTGACAGGTACAGTGCTGTAAACACTGCCAGAGTCAGAACTGTAAAAACAGACCGACAGATGCAGGGCTATAAGCACATACTAACAAATACAGGGCTTTAATAACAGACTGACAGATACAGAAATGTATACACAGGCTGACAGATACAGGGCTATAAACACAGACTGACAGATTCAGAACTGTAAACACAGACTGAAGGATACAGGGCTATAAACACAGACTGACAGATTCAGAACTGTAAACACAGACTGACAGATACAGGTCTGTAATCACAGACTGACAGATATAGGGCTGTGATCACAGACTGACAGATACAGGGCTATAAACACAGACTGGTAGATACAGGTCTGTAATCACAGACTGACAGGTACAGAACTGTAAACACAGACTGAAGGATACAGGGCGAGAACACAGACTGATCCATAAAGGTCTGTAATCACAGACTGACAGATATAGGGCTGTGATCACGGACTAACAGATACAGGGCTGTAAATACAGACTGATAAAAACAGGGCTGTGATCACAGACTGACAGATACAGGGCTATAAACACAGACTGACAGATACAGGGCTGTAAATACAGACTGATAGAAACAGGGCTGTGATCACAGACTGACAGATACAGGGCTGTAAATACAGACTGATAGAAACAGGGCTGTGATCACAGACTGATAGATACAGGGCTACAAACACAGACTGATAGATACAGGGCTATAAACACATACTGGTAGGTACAGGTCTGCAATCACAGACTGACAGGTACAGAACTGTAAACACAGACTGACAGTTACAGAGCTATAAACACAGACTGACAGATATAGGACTGTAAACACAGACTGACAGGTGCAGAACTGTAAAACAAACTGACAGATACAGAACTGTAAACACAGACTGACAGATATAGGGCAGTGATCACGGACTAACAGATACAGGGCTATCAACACAGACTAACAGATACAGGGCTATAAACACAGACTGATAGATACAGGGCTGTAATCACAAACTGACAGATATAGGGCTGTGATCATAGACTGACAGATACAGGACTGTGATCACAAAGTGATAGATACAGGGCTATAAACACAAACTGATAGATACAGGTCTGTAATCACAGACTGATAGATACAGGGCTATAAAGACACACTGGCAGATATGGAAATGTAAATACAGACTGACAGATACAGGGCTATAAACACAGACTGACAGATATCGGGCTATAAACACTGACTGACAGGTACAGGGCTGTGATCACAGACTGACAGATATAGGGCTGTTAACACACACTGACAGATACAGGGATATAAAC
>NW_025172488.1:0-1840 GCF_004010195.1 Chiloscyllium plagiosum | reverse complement strand
TGGAGGAAGGTCTCGGGGAGATGTCAGAGGTAGATTCTTTACACAGAGAGTGGTGGTTGCATGGAATGCACTTTCAGGGATGTCAGTAGAGTTAGATACTATAGGGGCATTTAAACGATTCTTGGGTAGACACATGGAGTAGAGTACAATGAAAGGTACGTAGGTTAGTTTGATCTTAGGGTGGGATAAAAGGTCAGCACAACATTGAGGGCCGAAGGGTCTGTAGCGTGCTGTACTGTTCTATGGTCTATATTCCATGTTCTATGTTCTAATTCTCAGACTATGCTTCCTCGTTCTAGCCCCAGTATGGAAACATTTTGAAAACATAGTGGATGTAGAACATATGTGAAAATGTATTTATTCAATATGATTACAACTTACAGTGACTTGTCCGTGTACACAAAAAGGCATTAAAACTTTGGTATGAAAGCAAAACATTTATAAAATCATGGAGGAGTATAGATAAAGTGAATGGCTGGTGTCTTTTCTCTAGGATGGGGGATTTCAAGACCACAGGGCATATTTTTAAGGTGAGAGGAGAAAGATTTAAAAAAGACATGAGGTCAATTTATTTTCACAGAAAGTGGTTCATGTGTGGAGTGAACTTTCAGACGCAGTGGTGGATGTGGGTGCAGTTACAACATTTAAAAGACATTTGGATAAGTTCATGAATAAAAAATTTTGCGAGGGATGTGGACTTAGAGCAGACAGATGGAACTAGGTTAGTTTGGATTATATTCAGGACAAACTGATTGGATTGACGGGTTTGATTCTGCGCTGTATGACCCCATGACTCTATTGCAGATGCTCTAAGTCTGAAACATACACAGGGAATGCTGGAGACACCAGTCATACCAGATTCTGAAAAGTTAACTCTGTTTCTCTCCCATGGATGCTGCCATATCTGCTAAGTTTCTCCAAAAATATTAGTCACCAGTTCTGGGAAATCTCAGAATGTTTCTGCTCAGAGGCAAATTTTCAAATGAGTGTGACACAGTGCAGCGTGTCGTGATGCAGTTAAATGATTCTCGTCCATTCTCTTGTACTGTCTTGAGAAATCTCAGATCATCTTCATGGCCTTTGCTGTTTCAGCGAGAGAAAAAGGTGGGTGGTGGAAATGAGGATTTATCCAATTCTTCACTGTCTTCAGGGCAATGATCTTCCTTTTCTTCATTTGATGCATTTCGTCTTCTTTCTTAATCCATCCCTCAAGATGCTGGAGGTCACCAAGGAGTCATAGAGTCATGCAGACCATTCAGTCCAACCAGACCATGTTCCCAAACTAAATTCGTCCCACCTGCCTGCGCTTGACCCATATCCCAATCTTTTCTGTTCGTGAACTCATCTAAATGTCTTTTGGATGTTGTAACTGTACCTGCATCCATCACGTCCTCCAGAAATTCATTCCAACATGAAACTGTGTAAAACATGTCACCCTCATGTCATAGAGTAATATTGTCAGAGAGATATACAGCATGGAAACAGACGCTTCGGTCCAACCTGTCCATGATATCCCAACCCAATCTAGTCCCACCTGCCAGCACCCGGTCATATCCCTCTAAACCCTTCCTATTCGTATACCCATCCAAATGCCTCTTAAATGTTGCAATTGTACCAAATGCCTCTTAAATGTTGCAATTGTACCAGCCTCCACCACTTCTTCTGGCAGATCATTCCTTACACGTACCACCCTCTGTGTGAAAAAGTTGCCCCGTAGGTCTCTTTTATATCTTTCTCCTCTCACCCTAAAACTATGTCCTCCATTTCTGGACTCCCTCACCCCAGGGAAAAGACTTTGCCTACTTACCCTATCCATGCCCTACATAATTTTGTAAACCTC
>NW_025172487.1:0-1840 GCF_004010195.1 Chiloscyllium plagiosum | reverse complement strand
ATCCAATAACTACAATTGGAAGTCATTAGACGCACTGATGCAGTTCATTGATCACCGTGTTGATTTCAAAGACGTGGAATCGACCCTCATTTAACATTAAAGTGCACATCGTAGGGAGATTCAATAGATGATAGGTCTGTCAGTAAAATTCTACCATCAACTAGAATAGAAACTAAAATTTCTTGAAGGAGACACAGAACGAGAATTGCAGGAAGAAAAGCCGTGCGAGATAGTATGGAATTGGGGAAATAAATGTTAATTTACACATGTCGGTCATGATAATATCTCATGTAGTAGTGGTGGTTCAGCTGCAGTTCGCCCTATCATGGGAATGATGGCTTGTCAGTCATTCGACGACATAGACTAAAGAGGAAGACATGAGTCCTGATAAAGGAACAATGACAACGATGAAAAAAACACAATCCAGAATATATCGATGTGGTTTGACTGACAGCATTCCTCAAATTATATGATTGGCTAGCATGATGAGGCAAGGAATACGGAATCAAAAATTGACAGCAAATTAGGTTAATGGACTTTGCTTTGCGGCCCTTACCAAAAGATGGGTTTGCATGGGATGTCCATGACTGAGAAGTAAAAAATTGCCGACAGCCAGTTATAACCATTGGCAAAAGAAAATGGCTCATTGTTGTTCGAAAGCTTGGAAAAATGTTTGTTTAATGCAGTCTTCACAAATAGAGAACTTCCCAAGAAATTGCCACTGCAGTTGCTTCTCATTAAGACACAGATTATACCATCTCACAGTACATTTAATTAATCAATCTCTCTTTAATTATTCAATTCATCTGCTTTACACAGATTAAAGGTATGAGTACATTTCAGATACTGTCGTTCAAATAGTGTCCAGGGTCCCGATCTTACAGAAATGAACTTTGCTGGAATGCATTGTTAAGGATGGAGAAAAATGTTTGAAGAGGTTCACTGTGGATAGGCAATGACAGACATTTAAAGAACACGGATGACCCAAAACAAATGTACATTCCAGTCTCACAGAAGAGTAAAACAGGTGGCTCAACAATGTCTTAAAACGGGAATCAGTGATAGTGACAAATCCAATCCTGATGACTGGACAAAATTTGAAATTCAGCAATGCAGGCAAAGGGTCTAATTAGGAAGGAAAAATAAAATATTGAAGTAAGTTTGCGGAAAACACAAAACCTGACTGCAAAGCTTCTATCAATATATAAAGAGAAACAAAACTGGGAAAGACAAGTGTAGGTCGTTTACGGTTAGAAGAAATTTAAAATTCAGCAATGGAGGCAAAGGGTCTAATTAGGAAGGAAAAATAAAATATTGAAGTAAGTTTGCGGAACCTGACTGCAAAGCTTCGATCAATATATGAAGAGAAACAAGACTGGGAAAGACAAGTGTAGGTCGTTTACGGTTAGAATTAGGTGAATTCATAACTGCCAACAAAGAGATGGCAGAACATTTTCATAAATACTTTGGATCTGTCTTGTCTGAGGAGGACAAAAATAACCTTCCAGCGATTCTAGGGGGCACAGCATCAGGAATGAGGGAGGGACTGAAGGAATCTTCCGAATTCAGAAAACTGTATTAGGAAATTGATTGGATTAAAACATGATAAATACCGAAGGCTTAATACTCTGTATGTCAGAGTACTTAAGGAAGCGGCCCTAAAATATTGGATGGATTTGTAACCATTTCCCAGAATTCTATAGGCTGTGAAAGTGTCCCAATTGATTGAAGAGCAGCCAAAGAAATCCTGCTTTTGATAAAATAGAGCGAGAGACTGAAGGCTGAATTAAAGGCCAGTGAGCCTGATACCAGTGATGGGGAAATGCTGGTATCAATCGTT
>NW_025172486.1:0-1839 GCF_004010195.1 Chiloscyllium plagiosum | reverse complement strand
ATGAACCAAAGAGGTGGACTCCAAAGATGGGTTGAAAGGGACAGCCCTTGACGTTAAGGCTACATTTGACTAAGTCTGTCATCTCGTGATCCCAGGGAAATGTGAATCAGGGGAAAAGCAGTCAGCTGATTTTTAAATGTACCCTCATGGAATACGTGTCTGGCTGTGCATTTCTCATTCAGTGGATCATTCCCAGCTGCAATATTATGGCCAATTCTGAATACTACACTTTGGGAAAGACCTCAAAGACTGACTGAGGTTGGAAAGGTGATTGATGAGAATGGCCCAGGACTCTGCTCCTTTAACTGGCTGTCGGAACTGATTCTATTCTGATTAGTGAAATTGAAATAACAAAGAACAGTACAACACAGGAACAGGCCCTTTGGCCCACCAACCCTGTCCCCACCTGTGATGCTGTTCTAAATGAAAATATTGTTGCATCTACGTGCTCTGTAGCTCTGTGATCCCTGTCTATTGACATATCTGTAAAGATGCCGCTTAAATATTGCTATTGTATCCATGTTCACCACCTTCGCTAGCAGCAAATTCCAGACACTTACCCTGTTCTGTGCAAAAACCTGCCTCTCCCGTCTCCTTTAAACTGACCCTCTTTTTCTCTAAGCATATGTCCCAACATCTTTACCCTGAGAAAACTGTTCCAACTATCCATTCCATCTGTGCCTGTCACAGTTTTGCAAACTTCTATCACATACAGTAAATAAGACAAAGCAGTTTCAGGTGCCAGAGGGTCAGTATGAACAGGGAACAAATTTAACACAACTGGGTACAGAACCAAAGGCCCAATGATGATGAATATTATCCCACACTTCCTGAAGTTGTGCCGGTAGCAGATTAAACAATAAAATCAAAATAATGTTCATAAAAATTATTGAAAAAATAGACAGAATTACAGATGAAAGCGAAGGGAGTGGTTGATGCAGTAGTTCTCTGAACCAAGGATTGGAATGGACCAAATGTGCCCTTCATGTGCTGTGACCATATATCCAATGAACAAGAGACAGGACAGGGTACAGTCAGGTGCAGAACTGATAAAGGATTTGCGCTCCGGAAGCTTGTATGATTGCAACTAAAACTGATGGACTGTAACCTGGTGCCATATGAATTCTGACTATGTCCATCCCAGTCTAAGACTGGCACCTCCACATCAAAAGACAGGAAGACAGAGAGAAAAAAGAACGAGATACACAAACGAGTGAAAATTCAGTGTGGACACAGGGAGAAAGACAAGATGGTGTTGAAAAGGAAAGAGATTGACTTTAAAAGGGAATTGTTTGAATACTTGATGTGCATTATCGGGTTAACAGGTGAGTGGGATGAATCAGAAAGACGAGGCTGTGTTAACAGGTGAGTGGGATGAATCAGAAAGACGAGGCTGTGGTAAGATTTGAATACAACATTCGGTATATTGACTTTGCAGTTTCACTGGACCAGGGAGCTTTTTTAGTTAGTGAACACAGTGGGGATGGGGAGATTGGACCCAACATAAATTTGGATATGGGCAACAGAGTTTGGATAGTATGTCGTTTCAGCAGGATGTACCTAGGTGATTGGCCAGGACAATATTAGACAATACGGTGGGTATTTCCAGAAGGCACAGATTGGAGACGGGAGTAGGCATGGTTAGCATTACAGTAGATAATAGAGAAAATGGCAGTATGGGGAATTCAGCTCAGGCTTAACTTTGAGAACAATATCGTTCAGACTCAGATATTAACGAGGGAAGGATTTTCTGGCGAGAAACAGTGTTTGTGGCAAAGGCTAAATACATTGGTATTTTCAGTATAGAAAACGCATGGAATACAGTTAACAATGGTTTAT
>NW_025172485.1:0-1839 GCF_004010195.1 Chiloscyllium plagiosum | reverse complement strand
ACACACTGAGGTGTCACGGATTTTGAATCCCCCCTGTCGAAACCCTCCTTTAAATTGTGCTTTTGTGCAGTAGCCCACAGGTAGGATTGGAGACTGACATCACCATCCCTTTATATCTCTGATCTCATCAGCATGTCAGACCAATAGAGGTTCAGGTATATTGGTTATTAAGGAAAGTCACCGGAGTTTTAATTTGACCACTTTTAAATCTTGCAAAACCTCCAATGCATCATTTTTTTAAAAAAAGAAGCAAACAATTTTTTAAAAAGCATCACATTCATTATTTCCAATTCTGTATTTGCATCCTCCTTCGCTCCAGTAAAGATGTGTGTTCAGTAATCATTTATTACTTTTACCAAAGTTCTTTGGGTCCCCACACAGGTTGCAACGTTCATCCCAATAAGGCCTATAACTTTTCTGGTAATTGTCATTCACTTGATATCATTCTCCCAAACGCACCTCCACATACCTTGATTGTGTGTTATCCTCCCTGTTCCAGGCATTCCACACATACATTCAGGACACCACCATGGCCCTCTGCCTCCTCCAAGACATTGGTATCTCTGGCCCCCAGTGCCTCATCTTCACCATGGACTTTCAGTCACTATACACATCTCTCTGCCATGATGGAGGCCTCCAAGCCCTCTATTTCTTCCTGTCATGGCGTCCCCACCAGTACCTCTCCTCTGATACTCTCATTCATTTGGCTGAACTGGCCCTCACCCTCAATACTTCCTCCATTGAATCCGCTCACTTCCTCCAGATGAAAGGTATTGCCATGGGCGCCCATCTGGGCCACAGCCATATCTGTCTCTTTTTCAGTAACGTTGAACAGTCCATGTTCCACAGCTACAACGGCACCATTCCTGATCTTTTCCTCTACTACATTGTTGACTGTATTGGCGCCACCCCATGTTCACACGAGGACGTTGACTAGTTCATCAACTTCACCAACCCATTCGAACCTGAACTTGAGTTCACCAGAAACATCCCAGTCACCTCCCTCCACTTTCTCAACCTCTGCATCATCGTCAATGGTGACGACTCAATACGGACATCTTTGACAAATGGACTGACTCCCACAGCTACCTGGATTGCCCCTACTCCCACCATGCCTCTTGTAAAAATACTATCCTTTAATTCCAATTCCTCCACCTCAGCCGCATCTTCTCCAGGAGGACCAGATACCCCATAGAACACACCAGATGGCCTCCTTCTTCAAAGACCGCAATTACCCCTCCGACGTGGTCAATAAAGTGCACCTCATTCACTTCCAATACTTCCATTCTCGAACCTCATCCCTCCAACCACAATAAAGGACTGAACCCACCAACCTCCACTGACATCGCACCATCCTCTATCATTTCCAAAACCGACAATCGGACCCCACCACAGGAGATATATTTCCCTCCACACCTCTATCCATTTGCCGTAAGGACCATTCACACTGCGACTCTGTTGTCAGGTCCACGCCCCCGCACCTGGCTCTTTTCCCTGCCACTGCAGGAATCATAGAACCTGCTCCCACACCACCCCACTCAAATCTGTTCAAGGCCCCAAAGGAGACTTCCACATCCATCACAGTTTTACCTGCACTTCAACAGATGTCATTTACTATATCCATTGCTCACAACACAGTCTCCTCCAGATTGTGGTGACGGGGCGACTACTTGCAGAGTGCTACAGGAAACATTTTTGGGACACCGGCACCAAGCAACCCCACCTACCATTGGGCGAAGACATCAATTCGCCCACCCACTCTGCCAAGGACATACAGGTCCTGGGCCTCCTCCATCACCATACTGCAAATAAATCATGTTGGACGAAGAATGCCTCATT
>NW_025172484.1:0-1839 GCF_004010195.1 Chiloscyllium plagiosum | reverse complement strand
AAACATCGGGTCTCCTGTTCCTCGGATGCTCTCAGACTGGCTGTACTTTTCCAACACCACAATTTTTGACTCTGATCTCCAGCTTCTGCAGTCTGCTGTCCTCAATTGTTCCGATTATTGGAATGCTTTACAACGAAGTTGGGAAAGTTCAGCATGTTTTTTTTAACCAGCATGCTGAGGGTTATGGAACCTTTGACTTCTCAGGAATAACTTGAAAGGCAGAGTATTTATTTTCACTGCAGCTTTGGAAGTTGAACGGTGAACTTACAGGTGTATAAGACCATGAGATTTATCGCTAAATTTAATGCTCAGTGATCTTTTGCTTGACCGGGGTATGTTGAGACTAGAGGGTATAATTTTAAGGTGAGATGAGAGACATGCAAAGACCTGAGAGGGGACATCTTTTGCATTGAGGGTGGTCAGTGTGCAGAATGAATTGGCAGGAGAAGTCATGTGTGCGGATTCCACTGCAAAGTTAAAACTGCGTTTGGATATGTCCTTGAATAGGAAAGATTAGAAGCCAGATGGACCAAATCCAGGCAGACGTGACCTGTTCAGTTGGTAATTATGGGTGTTGGAAAGTAGTTGGACTGAAGATTTAGATATCACAACTCGCATGACCAGGAACAAATGTTTTAACTGAGCCAATTGCTTTCACGTTCTCAGTACTCACAAATACACCCACCGCGTTGACTACTAATGATATAATCATAAAGTTAAGTCATTGAAGATTCTGTCATTTTAATAACGTTGTTTTTCAAAGTGGGAGATTTCAAGCCACATTTAAGGAGAATTAGCAATGGGTTAAATTGGGATAGGTTCAAAATTTCAGACCGGATCAGCTGAAAGCAAGAAAATGTTGTTTTTTGCCATAATTCCAAGAGGTGCAAAGAAAACTGCATTTGAGTCACTCTCTGTCAGATATTTGTTATTTGTCGATCAATTGATATAATTTCGTCTGAACACTGCGGGTATCAAGGTTTGAAAAGTCAATGAGAATTAAGTTCACAGTGAAAAAGTGGGAAGCGATTCATTTTAGAAGGTCGAATTTAAATGCAGGTTTAAAGACAGCCTTAAAGGAATGGTTCTTGGAAGTGTCGAGGAACAGAGGAATCTTGGGGTCCATGTCCATACATTCCTTGAAGTGTAATTCAATTTGATCGTGCTGTGAAGAAGGCATGTGCAGCTTTGGCTTTCATTAGGAACGGGATTGAGTTTAATAGCCGCGAGATTTTACTACACCTCGACAGAGACCTGGTTAGACCAGACCTGGAATATTATTTTCAGTTACTTTCACCTCATTTTCGGAGGATGTGATGCTGCCTGGCTGGAGGGAATATCTAATGAAGCAAGTTGGAGGCATCTAAGATTTATCACTTTGGAGTGAAGAACCGTGAGAGGCGATTTGGTAAAGTTGCACATGGTGATGAGAGGCAAAGGCAGAGTGATTTGTCAGAGACTAAGTTTATCCTCAGGACAGAAATGGCTATCAAAAGAGAGCATATATTTACGTGATTGGAGCAAGTTTTAAAGGAGATCTTCGCGGCCAGTTATTTAAAGGGGTACGTGGAATATACTGCCAATTCTGGTAGTAGAATTTGACGTATTAATAAAATTGGAGCGACCCTTGAGCAGGCACATGGGTAGGAGTACAATAAAGAATGTGTAGGTTCGTTTGATCTGAGAATAAGATAAAAAGCCGGCACAGCATCGAGGGTTGAAGCGCCTGTACTATTCTATGTTTCACAATTGTTGCCTTCCAGACTTCCTGGCTCCCAATTTGCTAGTGAGTAGTTGAAGTCCTGGGAAAAAAGTTTGTAAAAAATTCTGGCTGATTCT
>NW_025172483.1:0-1839 GCF_004010195.1 Chiloscyllium plagiosum | reverse complement strand
ATGTGCTACTACTGGTCATCAGTGAATAATGAGGTTGTAATGATCAATGTCAATAACAACAGACAATAAGATGTTTGCCACTGTTTAATGCACCGTGAACAGGATAGTTTTGTTCACTGTTGGTACAGACTGGAGCTTCTTCCTGTCCATCTGTCACAATGTTTAACAAAACAGCCTCATCACCAACAGGACAAACACCTTCTGTCAGAATCGGAAGGCCAGGTAGCAATTTTCTTTTGAATATTGTGAGGACCTTGTTCTAACAAACAGTGTTTGTGTCTTTTGCTCTTTATTCTTTCAAGTGATCTGCCCATGTGAGATCAGAGTGACTTCCCTTTCAATCGAAGCAGGACTTGACTGAGGGTGGAATCAAGGACCTTGAGCAAAACTGTGATTAATGGGAATTAGATAACATTCTGCTGTGGTAATGGGAACAATGGGAAAAGCAGTCTTTGCAAGTTATCTTCCAAGTTGCATTTCATATTGACGAGGAACTAATTTGCTCTTCCTTAACAAGAATTTGTTAAAAATCTTAGAATGTCCCTTCTGCTGTGGTAATGGGAACAATGGGAAAAGCAGTCTCTGCAAGTTATCTTCCAAGTTGCATTTCATATTGTTCATATTGACGAGGAACTAATTTGCTCTTCCTTCACAAGAATTTGTTAAAAACCTTAGAATGTCCCTACAACAGCTCTGTGTGGATTTGCATTACTTGTATTGAAGAGATTCAAGTAGGCAGCTCTCTGGTGACTTTTCCAGAGCTACTGGTGACGACAGATAAACTCTGCCCTTGCTAATGCCTTCCAAAACCCTGGATGAATATGTCCTGTTAAAGAAAAAAAAAAACAGGCAATTTTATGTTTGCACACTCTTATCTAAAGTTTCGGAAAAGTAAGATCTTGCTGTATGAATATGATGCCAGTGACATCAGGAGCATGACAAGACATTGATAACAATTGGAATCGTTAATTCAGTTAGTTACTTCCAGATGATTGATTGTGTGATGTCAGTGCCATGGAGTTCAGCATTTTCATTATGTGTAATGGTAGTCATTCTCATATTTTTAATTTTTTTCATTCAGAAGCCATAATCAAATACTCGAGAGCCAACAGAAATGGCAGCTACACTGTTCCCTTTCAGATCAGATGGATATCCACAGTCCAAAAGACTAAGTAAGTTGAAAGTGTTGTAAAACCTTAACAGGTTCTGAGCAGAGAGAAACAGATCTAACTTATTGAGTCGAATATGAGTTTTTCCCAATAGGGTAATATCAGGCTTAATATTCTAACTCTGTTTCTCTCTCCAGATACTGGCTCATCTGCAGTGTTTTGCCACTGTTTTCTGTTTATATTACAGATTTGCATTTTCCCCAGTATTCCCTAGCACAGTGATTCATTGGGGGGAGCAGGGTGGGAGTTGCATGGTGTATCATTGGTTAGCACGACTGTCTCACAGTAGCAGTGGCCTGTTTTGCTTCCATACTCAAGACTATTTGTATTGAGTTTTCTCATTCTCCCCTGTCTGCAAGTGTTTCCACCAGGTGCGCCAGATTCCTCCCACAGTCTAAAGACTTTCAGTGGATTGACCATGCTAAATTGCCCATCGAACACAATTTTGAATAAATGCATACACACAGGTACCACAGACCTGTGGGGAAGAGAATTCTAACTCAAACGGTCCTGAGAGAATTTGTCTTTATCCCTGTTCCTACCGAGGTTAGAGAGTCATTGTATCTTTTTCTAGCCCCACTCTTCCATAGGTCATGACAAATTATGTGTGTAACCAAGTGTGTGATATGGCAAATGTTATCAGTCTCAGACTGTGTTAGGTACAGTGTTA
>NW_025172482.1:0-1839 GCF_004010195.1 Chiloscyllium plagiosum | reverse complement strand
GTGTAATCTTGGATACACTGAGCTGCCAATTTCGAGAGCGGCGTGCACTAAATACTTTCACATATTCAGTCGGCTCGAAGAGAAAAAAATTCCTCCACATCTTTCTTAAATAGGTTACTACTTACTCTGAGATTATGTTATCTGGTCTTCGATTCTCAGACAAGGCGAATCATTCTCTCCTAAATTATCCTATCATTTCCCTCATAAACTAATGTATCCCAGTAAAGTCTTGTTACATTATTCTACACTCCAATGAGTACAGGGGCAATATTCTCAGTTTCATCTCCCGAGAATATTCTCCCATATCCAGGATGATTTGTGTTAAATTTCCCTGAACTGCTATTCCTAAAATAGGGGGACTAAATTTGTTCACATTAATCCAGCTCTGATCTGACTCATGCCATGTGTATTTTTAAAAAAATCATATGTCCCCATTCCGTTTAAATAAAGTGAAACAAAATTATTTGACATCCCGATTACCTGCTGAATCTGGATGCTAGCTTTTCATATTTCATGTACAAGGAAGCGAAGTGCTCTGTATGCTGAAGCTTTGTGCTGTGTATTTCCCCACTTAATATTCATATCTGCCAAAACGCTTAAACCTCTTTTTTTGCATGTTATATGCTGCTACGTTTTTGTCCACTTGTTTATCCTGATTCTGTCCGTCCACAATGTTGCTGTGCCACCCTCATTACTTGCATCCATATCTATTTTGTGTCATCTCCAAACTGAGCAACAGTACATTAACGTACGTTTTACAGGTGATTAGTACATGATATCAACAGCTGTGGCACCAATATTGTTGTTTCCGAGAATCTGCAAGTCACAATTTACCATCATGAAAATGCTCTCATTACCTCACCTCTCAATTCATTCCCCAATCCTCGACTAATACATACCCTCAACTGTGTGGGTTCATGCTTCTGTGCTTGTGAAGTGCTATCGTAAAAAACATCGTTCTGAATAATTTTAGAAATTCAGATATATTCGATTTACTGCATTCCCCTTCATGTATTGTGCTTGTTACGATCTGAAAATACTTGTAAATATGTTAGGTCTGATTTCGTCTTCACAAAGCCATGCGGAATCCATTTTATTCTGTAATACATTTCTAATGCTCTGTTATTCCAACTTTAATAACAGACTAACATGTTTCCAATAACAGATATGCTGTCAACCTGAGCTGAATTTGTCAGGCTGGACACTCACAAGACGTGACCATTGTTGAATAAAGGTGTTGAGGAACTAATCAAAACGAAAGAGTATCCTACATCAGACAGACAACTGGTTCAAGTGAATTTCTTGTAGGGACTTCAATAAAGTACAGACCAGGAAGGAACGAGGGGATATGAAATAATTTAATCTGCCAGAGCTGAAGATAATCCAAAGAGGGCCTATAAGTACATATCTGGCAAGAGAACAACGCGAGAAATATTACCTGAAAGATCAAGGAGGTTGACATTTCTTTTGAGCTCAGCAGATGGAAGAGGCATTAAACGAATTTTTCATGTCATTTTTTTATTGTGGAGACAGCGAGACCAAATGTTCACTCTGCATATGTGAAGAGGACAATACCTTTTCCGAAACTATTTGACCAAGCATCAAGAATTTGAGATTCGGTGATGTTTCTAGCGGCTGATATGTTAGACTTAAGGAGGCTACAGAAATCATGGAAATACATACTAATAAACATTTCATATTACAGGAAAATAATTGCTGGACATCTCAGAAAATGTAAAAGGCGTATAAGACTCCACACCCTAGACTAGTGTATTGTTATGAACGTGATGTGAAAAAAAGAGTTGGAAAGCTTGCAAGGACACAGAACAACCTGTTCTG
>NW_025172481.1:0-1839 GCF_004010195.1 Chiloscyllium plagiosum | reverse complement strand
CCAACACACACACACACACCCCCCACAGACACTCACAGTCCCTGTGTCTGTGTCTCCCTACCTGCGGGTCTCTCTGGGAGGTGGTTGGCCTGTCGGTGAGCCCTGATGTGCTGAATTGTGCTGGATGGACGTTGTGTGCCAGCGTTTCTGTTTATTTACTTCCCAGAGGTCCAGCCGCTCAATAAACATTTGGATGTAACCTCTCAGTGTGCAGAGTTGTTGTTGTAAGGTCCCACTGTGCCTTGGAGAGAACTGATTCTCAGGGGAGGGGGCAGGGGGCTTTTCAATGCACTCCCTCCTGGGCGTTAGATGCCAAACCCGAAATGCCCCTGGAGAGAGTGGGTGCCCTCTCCCGGACAGGGCAGTGATGGTCAGTGACAAGCCTTTGAGTGAGGTCGGTCTGGAGTCACATGTAAAATCACAGAACCGAAATTCACCCTTCGGCCCATCGGGCCTGTGCTGGGCAAAGCCAACCATGTGATTATTCCCAACTCATTTCCCAGCCCAGGGCCCTGTGTGTGAGCATGAGTGTGTGTGTGTATGAGTGTGTGTGTGTATGAGTGTGTGTGTGAGTTCTGTTCAAAACAGAAAGTCCTCAATGCCTCCAGTTTAAATAGAGACTGGCTGTTCACTACATTTCCCTTGTAAGCTCATACTTCCATTTTGAGAATTCTCATTTCTAATCTGTTTGGCATGTTTGTTTGGAAAGCAGGTTGAATATTAAAAGGCAGCTTGTGCAGTTAGTAAGGTGTTGAACAAGCTATAATCTCCCTTTATTGGAAAATCATCCCTGCTTCGTGAGAAAGACACCTCGCTGCTCAGCAAATGCATAAAAGATATTCCGAAAAGCGAGGTCGACCTTGTTGGAATTCTCTAGCAACTCAACCATATTTCCCACCATCATCCACATCGTTCAAGCCCTGAAAAGATTCCACTCATAGTGCTCAATACGAGACACGGGTATCAATTGTTGATATATCTGCAGAAAAGGACACTGAGCGGGCAGTTTCTTCCACATGAACAAAGATCTTTATCAAGTGTTAACATTAAAACAAATCTTTTTTACTCAGCCACAATTGATTTTCTGAATTTACATGAAGCATTTACACATTTCCCGTTCTTCAAAAGAGTTGTTTAGTGCGAGTTTGATTTGAAAAACCCTTGAGTACTGTTTGAAAAGACCAGCTGCCACAATGTCTCTGCTCTAACAGCGCATACAACTATCCACACACCCCGATGAATACATATTGTCTGATACTCACTTCTGCTGATAATATACTTGCAATCATGTAGCGCCTTTCACAATTTCAGGACATCCTGGAGCACCAATAACATACTTGTTATAAAGTCTACTCACAATGGCAAGGCAAGAAATGGGCCAGAGTCAAAATATGTGATACTGGAGAAGGGTGGCATGGAGGCTCAGTGGTTAGCACTGCTGCCTCACAGCAATTCCCGCCTCGGGCAACTGTCCGTGTGGAGTTTGCACATTCTCCCTGTGTCTGCCTGGGTTTCATCCAGGTGCTCCGGTTTCCTCCCACAGTCCAAAGGTGTGCAGGTTAGGTGAATTGACCATGCTAAATTGCCCATAGTGTTAGGTGCATTAGTCAGAGGGAAATGTAGGGGAATGGTTCTGGGTGGATTGCTCTACGGAGGGTCAGTTGGACTTGTTGGGCCGAAGGGCCTGTTTCCACCCTGTATGGAATCCAATCAGAGCTGGTCAGGCACCATCTAAGAAGTAGGAGAGTCAATGTTTCGAGCATAAGCCCTTCATCAGGAATGTGCCAGCCAACTTATGCACAGCAAATCCAAAAACAGCAATAAGAGTAATGTTTAGAT
>NW_025172480.1:0-1839 GCF_004010195.1 Chiloscyllium plagiosum | reverse complement strand
ATACACAACAACAGCTTCTTTTTAAACCCAACTAATCCGCCGTGATAATGACAACTGACCATAATACATAGAAAAATACGAAATAAAAGAGGATAAACTCCTGTCCATTGTTGGAACATTCCAATCTAATGTTCTCAGATTCTGATCCATTGTTGGAACATTCCAATCCAATATTCTCAGATTTTCATCTCTCCTCGCTTCTGTCTGGAGCTGCCGATCCCTGTTAGTGGGCTGTTGGTGATTCTCCCGCTCATACTATGGCATAACACATTGGACGGCACCCATTTATGTTTGAAAGATGGGAACTCTCCACTGGGGTATTTAGAATCCATGGAGACTGACATTAATCACAATCACTGAACAAACAGACTCAGTTAACCCCTTCCTCACATCACGTCTCATATCACAATAAAAGGGAATCATATTTCCTCATTCTGGATGGAATGGACGAGGGTTGTTGGATGCACTATGAATCGTACATTTTAAAAATATTTTTCCTTGAATGTACGGGTACTGTAAAAGCACTGCAGGATTGTTCATGTCCCACTCTGTCTATAAAAGGAGACAAGGATTAAATGTCAGATTAGCTGCATAAGATGTCTGGTGAGGAAATTTCTGGATTCACTAACTCAAGGGAGAAAGTGAGGATTGCAGATGTTGAAGATCAGAGTCGGGAATGTGTGCTGGAAAAGCACAGCCAATCAGGCAGCATCCGAGGAGCAGGAAAATCAACATTTTGTGTGTAAACCATTCGTAAGGAAAGAGGCTTGAGGCCCAAGGTGTTAAGAGATAAATGGGTTGGGGTGGGCTTGGTGGGAAGGTAGCTGAGAATGTGATAGGTAGATGAAGGTGGTATGCCGGAGAGGAGGGTGGAAGGGATAGGTGAGAAGGATAATGGACCGGTAGGACACATCAACAGGGACGTGCTGAGTTGGAAGGTTAGATTTGGGATAAGGTGGGTGTCAGGAAATGAGAAAACTGGTGATATCATCATTAATCCCATGTAGTTTCAGGGTCCCAGGGCGGAAGATGAAGCTTTCTTCCTCCAGGCGTCGGGTGGTTAAGGAGCGGAGGTGGAGGAAGCCCAGGACGTGCATGTCCATGGCGAAGTGGAAGGGGGAGTTAAAGTGGTCAGCTACGGTGCGGTGTGATTAGTTGGTGCGGGTAAAAATCCAATTGACGTGGAAGGTTCCTTAGGGATATTGGACGGAGGTGAGGGGGAGGTGATGGTGCAGGTTTTACAACTCCTGCGGTGGCACTATAAGGTGACAAGATGGGAGGGTGGGTTGGTGGGTGGCATGGACCTGACAAGGGAGTCGCGCTGGGAATGTTCTTTATGGCGCACAGGTAGGGTGGGGAGGGAAATATAACCCTGGTGGTGGGTCTGCTTGTAGTTGGCCCAGATGGGGGACGATGATGCATTACATCTAGAGGTTTGGTAGGGAGGAAGATGAGGACCAGGGTGTTCTTTTCCTGTTGCGTTTGGAAGGGTGGGATTCAAGGGCGGAAGTGCAGGAAGTGGATAAGATGCACTGGAGGGCATCGTCGACCACGTGGAAGGGAACATTACGGTCTTTGAAGAAGGAGACCATTTGGGATATACACTGGGTTCAGAGTGTGGTACTGGAAAAGCCCAGCAAGGCTGGCAGCATCCGAGATCGCTTTTGCCAGAAACATCAATGTTTCTGCTCCTCGGATACTGCATGACCTGCTGTGCTTTTCCAGCACCACATTATCGACACTAATCTTCAGTACCTGCAATACTCACTTTCGCCAACACACTAGATTCAGCGACTTCCATAATAATGCCTTGAATTCAGTTCTCCCTGCTTTAGAAAA
>NW_025172479.1:0-1839 GCF_004010195.1 Chiloscyllium plagiosum | reverse complement strand
GATGGAAATCAGGAATGTAAAAAGGAGACACAAGATAGTTTTGGCAGAGAAAGTTAAGGAGAATCCAAAGAGACTCTAAAAGTGTATTAAGAGCAAAAGAAGAGCTAGGGACAAACCAGGTATCCTTAATGATCAATGAAGCCAACGATGTGTGAAACTACAAGATCCAAAACAAATATTTCACTTTGGAACTTACTGTGGATAAAGACTGGGGCGATCAGGGAACTAAACAGTGTTTGGCCTGACCAATATTGGAATACTGTGTGCAATTCTGGTCTCAATGCCATCGGGAGGATGTCGTGGGACATGAAAGGATTCAGAAGAAATGACCAAAGATGTTGCCAGGGTTGGAGGGTTTGCGCTTCAGGGAAAAGCCTGAATACGCTGGGGCTGTTTTCAGTTGAACATGGGAGGCTCAGGAGTTAACCGATAAAAGGTGTTTAAAATCATGATGGTCATCGACAGGGTCAATAGACAAGGTCATTTCCCCAGGCAAGGGAAACTTTTCAAAGGGATCTAAAGGACAACTGGCTCCCGCAGAGTGGATGAAATAAGCTGCCAGAGCAAATAGTGAAGGCTGATAGAAATACATTTAAAAGGCACGTGGATGGGTGTATGAATAGCAAGGGTTTAGAGGAATATTGGCAAAATTGTGGCAAATGTGACGAGAAACATCATGCAGGAGTTAGTCCGAAGGGCCTGTTTCTGTGTTGTACATCTCTTTGACTCAATGTCTTGAAATGAGTCCACATTATAGAAAAGGAGGTGCTGGAGGGTTTAAAACACAAAGGTAGATAAATCCTCAGGACTTGATCAAATGTACCTCAGGACATTGTGGGAAGCTGGTGAAGAAATTGTAGGGCCCCCAGCAGAGATATGTGTACCATAGAGAGCGATGTGTGATAGGCTGTTAGACTGGAGGGTGGCATTGTGGACAGTGAAGAAGGTTTTCTGAGATTACAAAGGAATGCTGATGAAATGTGTGAATGGCTGAAAAACTGTAGATGGAGTTCAATCTGAATAAATGCGAGGTAATGCATTTGGTACAACAAACACGGGCGGGGCTTATACAATTAATGGCAAGACCTTCGGTAGTATTGTAGAACAGAGGGACCTCAGGGTTCAGCTACATAGTTCTTTGATGTTTGCAACATAGAGAGACAGGATAGTTTAAAAAAAAGGGGGCTTGCCTCACTTGCTTTCATCACTCAGTCCTTTGGATATAGGAGTTGGGAAGTCATATTGAGATTGTACAGGCCATTGGCGAGTCCTCTTCTGGAATACTGTGTCCAGTTCTGGTCGCCCAGTTATAGGAAGGATATTATTGAGCTCGAAAGGGTTGGGAGGAGATTTACTGGGATGTGGCTGGGTACGAAAGGCTTCAGTATAAAGAAAGGCTGAATAGGTTGGTATTTTTCACTGAAACCTGAATGTTGACAGATGACCTCACAGAAGTTTATAAAATCATGAGGGGGATAGATAGAGTTAATGGGAGTTGTCTTTCCCCATGGACAGGGGAGTTTCAAGACAAGGCACTATGTTTTTATGTTAGAGGAGAGACATTAAAAAAAACATGAGAGGCACATTGTTACACAGAGGGTGGGTTGTGTGTGGAATGAACTTCCCAAGGAAGGGGTGAATGTGGGGACAATTACAATGTTTAAAAGACATTTGGATTAGTACAGGAATAGGAAAGGTTTGAAGTGATATGATCCAGGAACAAGCAGGTGGGATGAGATCCGTTTTAGAGTGCGGTTAGCGTTAACCGAACAGTGCGGTATGACTCTCTGACTATGATTATAATGCTGTGTCATCAGTTAACAAAGGCTGCAAGAGAAA
>NW_025172478.1:0-1839 GCF_004010195.1 Chiloscyllium plagiosum | reverse complement strand
TCCTCTTCTCTTTAACAAGGGATTCCAATTCCTCATTAAACCACGGCTCCCTCACACGACCCTTTCCTCCCTGTCTGACAGGTACACACTTATCAAGCACACTCAACAGTTGCTCCTTGAACAAGCTCCACATATCAATTGCGCCCTTCCATTGAAGCCTACTTTTCCAAGTCACGCATGCGAGGTCGTGCCTCACCGCATCATAATTTCCCTGCCACCAGCGAAAACTCTTGCCCTGCAGTGCACACTTATCCCTCTCCATCACTAGAGTAAAAGTCACCGAATTGTAGTCACTGTCCCCAAAGTGGTCACCTACCTCCAATTATAACACCTGGCCTGGTTCGTTACCCAGAACCAAATTCAGTTTGGCCTCAGCTCTTGTTGGCCTGTCTCCATATTGTGTCAGGAAACCCTCCTGCACACATTGGACAAACACCGACCCATCTAACGAACTTGAGCTATAGCTTTCCCAGTCAAGAAGTGGAAAGTTAAAGTCCCCATAACAACCACCCTATTACTTTCACTCTTCTCCTGAATCATCCTCGCAATCCTTTCTTCTACGTCTCTAGGACTATTAGGAGGCCTGTACAAAACTCTTAACAGGGTGACCTCACCTTTCCTCTTCCTAACCTCAGCCCAAACTCCTTCAGATGGAGAGTCTTCATCCATCGTACTTTCCACCGCTATAATACTATCTTTGACAAGCAATGCCACACCTCCCCCTCTTTTACCCCCATCTCTGACTCTACTAAAACATTTAAACCCTGGAACCTACAAAGGCCAATCCTGTCCCAGTTTTACCCATGTCTCCGTAATAGCCACCACATTGAAATCCCAGGTACCAACCCACGCTGCAAGTTCACCTACCTTGTTTCGTATACTTCTTGCATTGAAGTATATACACTTCAAGTCACCTTCCCCAGAAAGAACCCCAGTTATCCAGATACCGGAATCCCTCCCTCCTGCACCATCCCTGTAGCCATGCATTTAACTGTTCTCTCTCCCTATTCCTCGACTCTCTATCACGTGGCACGGGTAACAAACCAGAGACAACAACTCTGTTTGTTCTAACTTTGAGCTTCCAACCTAGCTCCCTGAAAGCCTGTCTAACATCCTCAGCCCTCTTCCTACCTATGTTGTTGATGCCAATGTGGACCACGACTTCGGGCTGCTCCCCCTCCCCCTTAAGGACCCGGAAAACACGATCAGAGACGTCAAGTCACCTTGCACCTGGGAGGCAACCTACCAAACGTGCGTCTCTCTCGCCCCCACAAAACCGTCTATCTGTGCTCCGAACTATCGAGTCCCCAAATCTATTGCTCTGCTCTTCTCCCCCCTTCCCTTCTGTGCAACGGGGACAGGCTCCGTTCCAGAGGCCTGAACCCCATTGCTTACCCCTGGTAAGTCGTCCCCCCGACAAGTATCCAAAACGGTATACTTGTTCTTGAGGGGAACGGCCGCAGGGGGTCCCTGCACTGGCTGCTTCCTCCCAGTCCCCCTCACCGTCACCCATCTGTCTGCAATCTTTGGAGTTACGACTTCCCTAAAGCTCCGATCTATGACCCCCTCTGCCTCCTGAATGATCCTAAGTTCAGCCAACTCCAGCTCCAGTTCCCTGCCACGGTCTTGGAGGTGCTGGAGATGGATGCACTTCCTGCAAGTGTAATCAGCAGGAACGACCATGGCATCCCTCACCTCAAACATGTTGCAAGAGGAACATTGCACTGCCTTCACTGCCATCTCTCTAAAAGTAACCTTTTAAAAAGAAAACAGGTCTAAAGAATAGAACAAGCAAAATGCAGCACTTGCCTACTTCCCACAACGGGCCTTATTATTCGG
>NW_025172477.1:0-1839 GCF_004010195.1 Chiloscyllium plagiosum | reverse complement strand
AGTGTGAAATACACTGCCCTCTGTAACACACCCAGAAACATCCGTGTGAAATACACTGCACTCTGTAACGCACTCTGGTTTATCAGTGTGAAATAAACTGCCCTCTGTAACAAACACTGGTATATCAGTGTGAAATACACTGCCCTCTGTAACACACCCTGGTATATAAGCATGACATACATTGCCCTCTATAACACACCCTGGTATATCTGTGTGAAATAAACTGCCCTCTGCAACACACCCTGGTGTATCAGTGAGAAATACACTGCCCTCTGTAACACATCAGGGTATATCATTGTGAAATAAATCGCCCTCTGTAACATACCCTCGTACATATGCGTGAAATACACTGTCCTCTGTAACATACCCTTGTCTATCAGTATGAAATACACTGCCCTCTGTAACAGACTGTAGGACATCAGTGTGAAATCCACTGTCCTCTGTAACACACCATGGGAGATCAGTGTGAAATACACTGCCCTCTGTAACACACTCTGGTATATCTGTGTGAAATACACTGCCCTCTGTAAAACACCCTGGTATATTAGTGTGAAATACACTGCCCTCTGTAACGCAACCTGCGACATCAGTGTGAAATAAACTGCCCTCTGTAACACTCCATGTTATGTCACTGTGAAATACGTTGTCCACTATAAGACACCCCGGTATATCAGAGTTAAACACAGAGCTTTCTGTAAGAAAACACGGTATATCAGTGTGAAATACACTGCCCTCTGTAACACACTCTGGCTTATCAGTGTGAAATACACTCTCCTCTGTAACACACTCTGGTATATCTGTGTGAAATACACTGCCTTCTGTAACACAACCTGGTATATATGTATGACATACACAGCCCTCTGTAACACACTCTGGTATATCAGTGTGAAATACACTGCCCTCTGTAACACAACCTGGTATATATGTATGACATACACAGCCCTCTGTAACACACTCTGGTATATCAGTGTGAAATACACTGCCCTCTGTAACACACCCTGGTATATCAGTGTGAAATACACTGCCCTCTGTAACACAACCTGCGACATCAGTGTGAAATACACTGTCCTCTGTAACACAACCTGCGACATCAGTGTGAAATACACTCTCCTCTGTAACACACTCTGGTATATCTGTGTGAAATACACTGCCCTCTATAACACACTCTGGTATATCTGTGTGAAATACACTGCCCTCTGTAACACACCCTGGTATATTAGTGTGAAATACACTGCCCTCTGTAACACACCCTGGTATATACGTATGTCATACACAGCCCTCTAACACACCCTGGTATATCTGTGTGAAATACTCTGCCCTCTGTAACACACTCTGGTATATCTGTGTGAAATACACTGCCCTCTGTAACACACCCTGGTATATTAGTGTGAAATACACTGCACTCAGAAACGCACTCTGGGATATCAGTGTGAAATAAACTGCCCTCTGTAACAAGCACTGGTATATCAATGTGAAATACATTGCCCTCTGGAACACTACCGCCCCCACGCTGATCTCCGCACCCACGCCTAACCCCGCCCCCACACCTAACCCCACCCCCACACCCAGCTCCAGTCCTACACCAGGTCCCAGGTCCTAGCTCCCAGCCCTGCCGTATTTTCACCATCCCTCTAGCTCCCAGCCCTGCCGTATTTTCACCATCCCTCCAGACCTCCCCCTCTCTGAGGATGAAGGATCAGTCCTCAGAAGAGGCCTCACCTTCATTCCCCTACGCTCCCGGATTAACAAATTCAGCACGCGGCGAGACATTGAGCATTCCTTCCGCCGTTTTCGCCTCCGTGCCTCCTTCTTCAACCAGGATTCTCGCCCACCCTCTGA
>NW_025172476.1:0-1839 GCF_004010195.1 Chiloscyllium plagiosum | reverse complement strand
ATTTGGGTGGAACTGAGGAATAAGAAAGGGATGATCACCTTATTAGGATTGTATTATAGACCCTCTAATAGTCAATGGGAACTTGAGAAACAAATTTGTAAGGAGATCTCAGTTATCTGTAAGAATAATAGGGTGGTTATGGTATGGGGTTTTAACTTTCCAAAAATAGATTGGGACTGCCATAGTGTTAAGGGTTTAGATGGAGCGGAATTTGCTAAATGTCTACAAGACAATTTTCTGATTCAGTATGTGGATGTACCTACAAGAGAAGGTGCAAAACTTGACCTGTCCTTGGGGAATAAGGCAGGGCATGTGATTGAGGTGTCAGTGGGGGAGCACTTTAGGGCCAGCGACCATAATTCTATTAGTTTTAAAATAGTGTTGGAAAATGTTAGCTTAGATCTAAAAGTTCAAGTTCTAAATTGATTGAAAGGTCAATTTTGACGGTATTAGGCAAGAACTTTCGATTGCTGATTGGGGGCAGATGTTCGCAGGTAAAGGGACGGCTGGAAAATGGGAAGCCTTCAGAAACAAGATAATGAGAATCCAGAGAAAGAATATTCCTGTCAGGGTGAAAGGAAACGCTGGCAGGTATAGGGAATGCTGGATGACTAGAGAAATTGGGGGTTTGGTTAAGAAAAAGGAAGCATAAATCAGGTATTAACAGGATAGATCGAGAGAATCCTTAGAAGGGTACAACAGCAGTGGGACTTTATTTAAGAGAAAAATCAGGAGGGCAAAAAGGGGATATGAGATAGCTTTGCCAAATAGACTTAGGGAGAATCCAGAGGGTTTTTACAGATACATTAAGGACAAAAGAGTAACTCTGGAGAGAATAGGGCCCCTCAAAGAGCAGCAAGACGACCTTTGTGTGCAGCCACAAGAGATGGGTGAGATATTAAATGAGTATTTTGCATCAATGTTTACTGTCGAAAAAGACATGGAAGGTATAGAATGTAGGGAAATAGATGGTGACACCTTGAAAAATGTTCATATTGCAGAGGAGGAATTGCTGGATGTCTTGAAATGCATTAACGTGGATACATCCCCAGGACCTGATCAGGTGTACCCTAGAACTCTGTGGGAAGCCAGGGATGTGATTGCTGGGCCTCTTACTAGTATCGATAGTCACAGCTAGAAGACTGGAGGTTGGCTAATGTGGTGCCACTATTTAAGAAGAGTGGTAAGACAAGCCAGGGAATTATAGACCAGTGAGCCTGACGTCGGTGATGGGCAAGTTGTTGGAGGGAATCCTGAGGGATAGGATGTACATGTATTTGGAAAGGCAAGGACTGGTTAGGGATAGTCAACATGGCTTTTTGCATGGGAAATCATGTCTCACAAACTTGATTGAATTTTTTGAAGAAATAACCAAGAGGATTGATGAGGGCAGAGCTTTTGACATGATCTATATGGATTCCAGTAAGGCATTCGACAAGGTTCCCCATGGGAGACTGATTAGCAAGTTTAGATCTCATGGAATATGCCATGGAGAACTAGCCATTTGGACATAGAACTGGCTCAAAGGTAGAGGATAGAGGGTGATGGTGGAAGGTTGTTTTTCAGAATGGAGACCTGTGACTAGTGGTGTGCCATAAGGATCGGTGCTGGGTCCACTACTTTTCATCATTTATATAAATGATTTGGATGTGAGCATAAGAGGTATAGTTAGTAAGTTTGCAGATGACACCAACATTGGAGGAATAGTGGACAGCAAAGAAGGCTACCTCAGATGACAATGGCATCTTGATTAGATGGGCCAATGGGCTGAGGAGTGGCATATGGAGTTTAATTTAGATAAATACGAGGTGCTCATTTTGGGAAAGCAAATCTTAGCAG
>NW_025172475.1:0-1839 GCF_004010195.1 Chiloscyllium plagiosum | reverse complement strand
GTGGAGAGGTTTGCTATTGGATTGAGGTCCCGCAGTGTGGAACACGCTCCTGTGGAAAAATATCATGCACCCTCTGCAATGTGGGAAATGATTTATCTTTGAGCAGTATTCCTGATGTTATACATTACATAGAGTGTTTCTGCTGCAGTTGCTTCTACTCACCTCCAAGTGAACTCTTTTGTGAGAAGACGGTGAATTTTATTGCACCTTCTGCATGTTGCCATTTTTTCTGATGTACTCTCACAAATTCTAAGTCAGAATTGATTCAAAAGTGGAAGGGTGAGACCAGCACTGGGCATGTTCATCTCCTTCTCCTCATATCTCAGGGTCAACATCGGGAGGGCTCGGGAAAAACTGGTCTGTGTCTCCAAAGGCATTCTTTGTAAAACGAAACAAACATCCATTGTGAGCGATTCACAGACTTTGATGTTTTCTCCAAAAGAGATCTGCCACTTGTGCAAAGGCGTGGGGCGTCCAGCAGAGAGCGACATTGTATCACTTTAAAAACAAGAAGGACCAAGAGCAAAAGAGAGCGAGAGAGGATTCATCCCAAAAACACATTGGACAGAGACACAGAGATACATACAAACATAGAGACATACTCTGTATATGACATGAAGTCTTGATTCTGTATCCTCTGTATAGGTCAGTAAACTAGAGATCTAGGATGTGGCCTCTTATGAACAGGTGGTAAACCTTCTTTGAATTAAAAATTGAAAGAAATACTTAGCTATTTAAAAAAATCAGGAGAGTTAAACAGGACAGACTTCCAAAACATGAAACCAGATGTGTCCAACACACCATGCTTCTACGGATTACCAAAAATACACAAACGTCGGGCCCCCCTCAGACCCATAGTCTCCCTACCTGGTACACCAACATCCAGACTAGCCAGAGAACTCCACCAAAATCTAAAACACCTAACTGAAGATGCACACTCCTCCATTCACTCCACCCAAGAATTCCTGAACATCATCAAAGACACCAAGATATAAGAGGTCAAAATAATGGTTTCCTTGGACATTATATCCCTTTTCATATCAATTAACATCGACTTGGCCAAAGAAACACAGGCATCATTACTAGCAAAAACAGGACCACAAACACCAGACAGCACCAACTTCATCAGCAAAGACAATATCCTCAAGCTAGTGGACCTGTGCCTCACAACACACATCACATTCAATAACAAAACTGACAAACAAGTCAACGGAACACCCATGTGATCACCAATATCAGGGCTCATCACGGAAGCAGCAATGCAGAGACTTGAACAGGCTGCCCTCCCATATATCCAACCCAAACTTTGAGTCTGCTACTTGGATGACACCTTTGTCATCACAAACCAGAACAAATTAGAGGAAACATACAACACCATCAGCAATATCCTGACAGACATAAAATTCACAAAACAGGAGGAGAATGACAACAGACTCCCATTCCTGGATGTACAGTTGAACGTGCAGTTAATGGAGAGCTTCAAACCAACATCTACAGAAAAAAAAACAAACACAGACCAAATACTTAACTTCAGAAGCAATCATCCCAACACCCGCACCTGGAGCTGCATCAAGACATCATTTCAAAGAGATGCATCACACTGCAGCACCCAAGAACTACAAACAGCAGAGGAAAAATACCTATACAACATTTCCAAGAAAAGCAGATACCCAGTAAACACTTATATTCCTGATGAAGGGCTTTTGCCCGAAACATCGGTTTTTGTGCTCCTCTGATGCTGCCTGACCTGCTGTGCTTTTCCAGCACCACTCTAATCTAGACTCTGGTTTCCAGCATCTGCAGTCCTTGTTTTTACCCAACAAACACAATCTGCCAATT
>NW_025172474.1:0-1839 GCF_004010195.1 Chiloscyllium plagiosum | reverse complement strand
GAAAAAACAAAAGAGGTCTCGATTAGGTAACACATACTTCCGTACTAAGTGATCGAAGGACATCATTACATCTCCCTCGAATAAATCACCCATGCATGAACATATATAGAGAAGTATATATATATATATATACTTCTCTATATATATATATATATATAGCTGCCCAACGTTTAAATCCTGAATCTATCATACCTGGTTGAAAACTCGGCATACCCACTAAAGGTGTAAACAAAGATGTTTTGCCAATATTACCTTTCCTCTGCCGAATTGCCCTCCATGCTTCAACAGTATTGAAGATTATTGGGTTATGGCAATATTCCCTAACTGTCCTCACTTTGTCCAAAAACAGCAAACTGGTAAGGGGACACCTTGCCTGGGAGACTTCGGTATCTAGCCGTATTGAAAGAGGGTCCCCACAAACCCAATCACTTACGTAGGTCAAAAGCAAGTTTAATTGGTAATTTTTAATGTCCAGAAAATCTACTCCCCCCAATCTGTGAGGCAACTGCAGTTTTGCTAATTTAATGAGGGGCCATTTACGGTGCCAGATAAAGGAGCTGAACCAACCGTTCAGTCTCCTGAGTGTTTGTTTATTGAAAATCAGGGGGAGCATCCGTATAGGGTATAGCAAACGGAGGAGAATATTCATCTTAATAAGCGCAGTCTGACCCAACCATGAGTCCTCCCATCTTTGGAGATTTTGTTTAATTTTTTCAAATAATTGAATAAAATTGGCTTTGAACAGCCAATCCAGAACTGGAGTAATGAATATGCCCAAATACACAAAACCCCCCTGTGACCACCTAAATGGGAATCTATAGTCACTCTCAAGAGCCAACTCTTTCGTAAGACCACACATAGGCATAGCCTCTGATTTAGCAAAATTAATTTTATACCCTGAAAAAGCGCCAAACGTGTGAATGCATTGTATCAGGCAAGGCACTGAAACTGCTGGAATTGTCAAGAAAATTAGAACATCATCCTCATACAGCGAGATCTTATGTAATTTTGACCCCACTTCTGGAGCTGATATATTGAGGTCCCCACAAATGGCCTCTGCCAACGATTCAATCACCAACGTAAAAAGTAATGGTGAAAGGGGTCAGCCCTACCGGCTGCCCCTAGAAATATTAAAATTGCTTGATCGTACCCCGTTGGTAATGACCACAGCGAGAGGTACACTGTAGAGAACCTTTACCCATCTTATGAAAACTTCGCCCAGACCAAACCGGTCTAGAGTATAGAAATGGTACGGTCACTCAACTCGGTCAAATGTCTTCTCTGCATCTAAAGAAATCACCAATCCCTGTATTGACTGCTGTTGGCATGCTTGAATTACATTAAGCAGCCTCTTAACGTTATTGGAGGATCTGCGACCCTTTATGAAGCCCGTCTGATCCTCTTTAATAATAGAGGGTAACACAGTCTCCAGCCTTAATGTGAGAGCCTTAGAGAGGATCTTACAGTCCACATTTAAGAGCGAGATGGGCCTGTATGAAGCACAGTCTTCCGGATCCTTCCCTTTTTTAAGGATAAGTGAAATATTGGCCTCTCTCAGAGATGGTGGGAGACAAAGATGACTGCATGAATCATTAAACATATTCAGCATCGGGCCTGACAGTATACTTATAAATTCCTTATAGAATTCACTGGGAAGTCCATCAGGACGCGGCGCCTTTCCACTCTGAAGCTGCCTCATAGCTTCCCGCACTTCTTGCTCTGATAATGGGGCATTGAGAAAGGACTGTTGTTCGGGAGTCACACCCGGGAGCTTCAGATCTCTAAAAAAGGATTCCATTTTGGCCTGCCCTCCTCACAATTCTCAGACTGATATAACTT
>NW_025172473.1:0-1839 GCF_004010195.1 Chiloscyllium plagiosum | reverse complement strand
CCGGAACATTCTATTCCCAATACTTGTCAGAACGTTGTGTAACACATAGTCATTAAATCATTCTACACCAGACATTCCCCACACAGTCTGCAACGATCATTCACCAGAAATTTCAGTACGTGACCTTCCCGGGAATATTCTGTACCCGACATTCCATGGAACATTCTAAACCGACAATGCCTAGAACGTTATCTGCCCAACATTCCTGCACATTCTGTAAGAGAACATCCACGGAACATTCTATACCCAATATTGCCAAGAACCTTCCATACCATCCAGTATCTCGAAAATTCTATATCCATCATTTCCCAGAACCATCTACACTCGACATCAACCCAAAGTTCTCTAGTGGACATTCTTCAGACCATTTTTTACTCACAATTCGCTGGAGCCTTCTGGCCCCATCACTCCTGGAACATTCTGTACCTGATTTTTCCCGGAACACTCTGTACCCAACATTGCCCGAGCATTCTGTTTGACAGTTCCCGGAGAATTATACATCCAACATTCCTTCGGGCATGCTGCACCAACATTCTCGAGGCATTCTGTTACTGACATTCGCTGGGATATTCCATACCAGACATTTCCTGGAGTAGTCTGTAGCTGCCAGTCCCAAAACCCCGAGCATTATCGGAATGTTCTTCTAAAAGTTGTAGCCCAGAACATTATTTGACAGACATTGCCCAGGGCATTCTTATACCCGACATTCGCCGATTCATTCTCGACCTGACAGTCCCCGACGTTGTGTGACCGACATTCCCCAGAACATTGTATCCCTATACTCCCAGGAACAATATTTTCCCAACATTGCCGGATTTTCTTTTTGTAAACGGCAGTGCTTAGATCATTCTGCGCCCAGAAGTCCCCAAAAAAGTTGAGGAGGCCACTTTCCTCAGAGCATTCTGTTCCAAATGCCCCCAGAACATTGCGTACGCGACATGAACAACATTTTCTTTTTACCTGACATTTACAGAACATTCTATTCTCACTATTCTTCAGAGCATTCTCCTTCCAGCATTCCCCCGAACATTCCATACTCAAAATTGCCAATACTCGCCAGAGCATTCTGTTGACAATATTGCCCAGAAAACTGTACACGTGACTCTCCTCGGGGCCTTCTTTACCCGACACTGCCCGGAATATTTTGTGCTCAACATTCCCAGAACATTTTATACCCGACCACCCAGGTACATTCTATACCTGACATTGGCCAGGAAATGTCAGACCTGACATTTACTGAACATTCTGTAACTGATATTCCCTGGACATTCTGTGACTGACATTGCCCGGAAAGTTCAATACATGACATTCCACATTACATTCCATACCTGACATTACACCGACGTTCCATAATCGGTCTTCCACCGAACTTTCTACTTCTGAACTTCGCCAGCACATTGCGAACTTGTCAGTGCATTGAACATTCAGTACGTCTCCTTACCCAGAACATTGCGTTCCTGATATTTCTCAGAATATTCTGGGACCGACATTTCTGGAATGTTCTGTACCAGATACTCCTTGGAAACCTCTCTATCCAAGATTTCCTGGGACATTCTTGCTCGAATCTTCCCGTAACGGTGGCACAGTGGTTAGTACTGCTGCTTCACAGCGCCAAAGACCCGGGTTCAATTCCCGCCTCAGGTGACTGACTGTGTGGAATTTGCACGTTCTCCCCGTGTCTGCGTGGGTTTCTTGGCAAGCAGAGTGGGGATTTCGATACAGGCTCGTGCCAAGTGAACGGAGTGGGAATCGATTTATAGGCCGTTGCTCGGGAAAAAGCGGTGAGGAAGTGTTCACAAACATTTCATTGGTGGACACTGTGGTGATGGGTTTCGAGGC
>NW_025172472.1:0-1839 GCF_004010195.1 Chiloscyllium plagiosum | reverse complement strand
CTAGACGATGATCTCCTTCATCTGCAATCCTCACTTTCCCCTCATGGTCCTGAGCGCTGTGATATTGTAAATGCCTTTGTACTGATGTGCTGGGCTCCCTCATCATTGAGGACAGAAATAATTGTTGAATGTCTTCTTCTGTTATTTTGGTGCTGTTTCGCCGCCATTCACAACTGGATGTGACAGGCCTGCAGAGTTTAGAATTAATCCGGTGGCACTTAGAATGTTGAGTTCTGTTGAGTTGTGTTGTGCTTGGCACGCAAATGGACTTGTTGTGCAGATTCAGCAGATGAATACCTCATTCATAGTTACAACCAGTGTTTTTTTTTTCATGGCATCCATCAGACATGATCAAATCATGTTTGATACCTTTGCTTAATTACTAGAGCTGTACGGTGAGATATGTTGCAGCTTGAGTTTGGTATTTGCGTTTGAAACAGGATTCTGCAGCTGTTGATTGCCTCTTGAATGCTCAGTTTGAGGGGCAACATCTGTTCAGAATCTTCTCTATTTAGCACGGTGATAGTGTCACACAAATTATTGTAATGTATCCTCAAACTGAAGGCATAACTTCTTCTCCTGCTTGACTGTTGTGTGGACAGTCTGTGTTAATGTTTTTGACAGATGCATCTATGTCACATAGATTGGCGAGGATGACGTCAAGTATAAATTTCCCTCACTGTCGGTGGCCTCACCACCTGCTAAAATCCAGCAGAAATATCCTTTAGTGTTCAAACAATCGTGCTGCTGCAGTTCTGCTTGAAAACTTAAATGTTCCACTGACAGATATATTCTGCGCACTTGAAGTCATCTGTGCTCCCTCGAAGTGTTAATCAACATAGAGCAGTGTTGATAAATTAGCTGAGGGAGGATGGGGTGTGGTAATCCGTAGGAGGATCCTTGACCATGTTTAACATGAAAGCATGAGGCACCATGGAATCCGGAATCAATTCTGAGTAGTCACAGGGGAAGTCCCTGCCGACTGTAAAGCACTGTGCCGCAATCTCCGTTGGCTCTTTCCTGCTGGTGGGACAAGGTATATCCAGGAATGGTCATGTTCGTGTCTGGGACATTGTACGATAAGATTCCACGAGTACCACGTGTTAGACTGTTGGCCGACCAACCTTTCAGTTCTGTCCTTTTTTGCACGAGGCCCCAGATATTAAGTAAGGACGATTTTCATGGCCAACATAGCTATGTTTTTGTAGTCTCATCTCTGGTACTTGCGTTGTTGCCATTTGGTCCAATTTTCTTTTCCAGGCTTCTTTGCGATTGGAATAACTGATTGATTTGCTGTGCCATTTCAATGGGCAGTTTAGAGTCACCGATATTGCTGTCGACGCAGAGCAACATGTTGACCAGACCAAATAGCACAATACGTAATAGAAGAAGTATGAGACCATTTGTTCCATTAAGTTTTCACCGTGCTTAGACTTTAGATGTAATGTTTCCTATCCCCATTCTCCTGCTTTTGCCCACCAAACCTTGATCTCCATGCTCATCAAGAACGAATCAATTCCATTTTAGAACATAAAACCTGGAACAATAAAGCGCAGAACAGGCCATTCGGCCCTCGATGTTGGCCAAACTCTGACCTCATCCATGCCTATCTCCCGACACTATCCCGTCATCACCCATTTCCTTATCCAAAGACTGTATAATTGCCCCTAATGTGGCTGACTTAACTACATTGGCTGGCAAGGCATTGCACGCCCTTACCATTGCTTCTGACATCTGTCTTAAATCTCACACCCTTCAATTTGCAGATAAGCCCCCTCGTACAAGACGAAGTCATCATCTGAGGAAAATAACTCTCACTGTCTACCCTATCTAACTCTC
>NW_025172471.1:0-1839 GCF_004010195.1 Chiloscyllium plagiosum | reverse complement strand
AGTACAAAAACTGGTGGTGCTGTAAACAAAACAGAGGTTGCTGGAAAAGGTCAGCAGGTCTGGTGGCATCTGTGGAGAGAAAGCAGGGTTAATATTTTGGATTGAGTGACCCTCGTTCAGAACAGTTCAAGGAAGGGTCACTTAACTTTAAACGTTAACTCTGATTTCTCTCCACAGATGCTGCCAGACCTGCTGAGTTTTTTCAGCAATTTCTGTTCTTGTTTACAGCATCTGCAATTTTCTTGGCTTTTTTTTTACAGAAAAAATAAACATCCTTTTACTGATAAAATTTTAACATAGCATTATTTTCTGAGTGAGAAAAGTAAGGGAGCGATATAAGAAACTTTTATATCGCAGTTATACAACATAACAAACAAATTGACTGGATAAAAGTTGGCAAGTTCATAAGGGAATCTTCATGAATATTCGAGAAATAAGGTTAAATGATACAGCATCACGTGAAATTGGGAGGATCCCAAGATTTCTGAAGTATTAGAAACCCTCAGATAATTCTGTTAAAGGTACTTTCCCCAGCAAGAGAAGATATCTTCATTGCTTGGGATTTTAGGGTAAAATCTTATTTTAAATGTTGATGGATATTTTATTCCTTAACATCCCTAGATATTATTGAATAGTTTTAAATAACATCCAACTGGATTCTGTTGGATTTGGTGTTGCATTTTCTGATATTTTTTGGTATGACAGGTTACTCATCCATTTAAAATTGAATGCTTTTTTAAATTCCCTATTATTAAAATCACAAGATTATTAAATCATCTCATTAATGATTTTTTGCTACAACAGAAAACAAATTCTAGTCTCTCACAAGCTCCTTAAAGTGGCCAAGAATATATCCTGAAGTGAGAAATCCCAGACCTTTAAAATATAATTCCAGCATAGCTAAGATTTATTAAAATTAAGCAGGCTGCTTGATAGAAGGCAACATTCCCCAGTAGTTTCTTTCCCTCTGGATGGTTATGTTAAGCCTACAGACTCAAGGTTAAGAGTTTGTGGGATTTACGAGCTTGAAGTCAGTGAACAGAAGTTTTCAGGAGAATAGTCCTGATTGAAATTAGCTCAAAATAAAGCTTTAAAACACAATCTTTGAATAGCCTCTTTACATGACGTTGGCTTCCAGAATACCATGAAGGTAGAAACAATTAGTGCAATTGATAATAATTTGTGAGTCAGAAAGGGTTGAGCTCATGAGTCAGAAAGGGTTGAGCTCAGATCCTGCTGCAGATAGCCCTAGCAATTGTAGACCGCAGCACTAACTCTGAGTAGAGGTCCAGTAAGGGTACAAATATAAAATAATTGCGCTACATTTATCCCATTGTAAAGGGTAGATGGACCTTTTTACTTTTAGTTGCTGCTGCCCTAGGGAAGATATTTAAAATATTAAATAATAAGGAAAGCTATGTGAAAATATTTTATTAAGTAGTGTGATGCCACGCTACAATTTTGCATTTGAAATAGACTGATTGAGAAGGACGCAATGTCAAGACATGTCTTCAGATTTAGACTTCAAAACTGATACTATCTATCATACATTTACCCTAATTATTTCTATACAACTTAATCTTGGGTATCTCAGGCTATAGCTTATAGTATCTTTATCTAAGGATCAATGTATCTTCTTTGTGTTTGCATTACTATTCTGTAATTTGGTCTGGTGGAGAAAGTTCTACTCAACCCACACTGTGCTATTTACACACGGTGATGTGCAGCTCTGTGACATCAGCACAAGGTTGCTCCAGGATCCTGAAGCCCTTGCAGAACAGAAACGACCTTGATGAGCATTCCAATCTATGTGGTTCGAGAAGCATGTGTGTGGGACTT
>NW_025172470.1:0-1839 GCF_004010195.1 Chiloscyllium plagiosum | reverse complement strand
AGAGTCACAGTGTGTCTCAGAGAGACAGAGAGTGTGAGAGAGAGTCACAGTGTGTCTCAGAGAGTCAGAGAGTGTGAGAGAGAGTCACAGTGTGTCTCAGAGAGTGTGAGAGAGAGAGTCACAGTGTGTCTCAGAGAGTGTGAGAGAGAATCACAGTGTGTCTCAGAGAGTGTGAGAGAGTGCCACAGTGTTTCTCAGAGAGTGTCACAGTGTGTCTCAGAGATTGTCAGAGACTGACACAGTGTGTCTCAGAGAGTGTGAGAGAGATTCACAGTGTGTCTCAGAGAGTGTCAGAGAGTGACACAGTGTGTCTCAGAGTGTCAGAGAGTGTCACAGTGTGTCTCAGAGAGTGTCAGAGAGTGACACACTGTGTCTCAGAGAGTGTGAGAGAGAGTCACAGTGTGTCTCAGAGAGTCGGAGAGAGTCATAGTGTGTCTCAGAGAGTGTGAGATAGAGTCACAGTGTGTCTCAGAGAGTGTGAGAGAGAGTCACAGTGTGTCTCTGTGAGTCAGAGAGAGTCACAGTGTGTCTCAAAGAGTGTGAGAGAGTCACAGAGTGTCACAGTGTGTCTCAGAGAGTCGGAGAGTGTAAGAGAGAGTCACAGTGTATCTCAGAGAGTCAGAGAGTGTGAGAGAGAATCACAGTGTGTCTCAGAGAGTGTGAGAGAGAGTCACAGTGTGTCTCAGAGAGTGTGAGAGAGAGTCACAGCGTGTCTCAGAGAGTGTCAGAGAGTGTCACAGTGTGTCTCAGTGAGTGTCAGAGAGTGACACAGTGTGTCTCAGAGAGTGTGAGAGTGAGTCACAGTGTGACTCAGAGAGTGTGAGATAGTGTCACAGTGTGTCTCAGAGAGTCAGAGAGTGTTAGAGAGAGTCACAGTGTGTCTCAGAGAGTGTCAGAGAGTGACAGAGTGTGTCTCAGAGAGTGTCAGAGAATGTCACAGTGTGTTTCAGAGAGTGTCAGAGAGTGACACAGTGTGTCTCAGAGTATGAGAGAGAGTCACAGAGTGTCACAGTGTGTCTCAGAGTGTGTGAGAGAGAGTCACAGTGTGTCTCAGAGAGTGTGAGAGAGTGTCACAGTGTGTCTCAGAGAGTGTGAGAGAGTGTCACAGTGTGTCTCAGATAGTGTCAGAGAGTGCCACAGTGTCTCAGAGAGTGTCAGAGAGTGTCACAGTGTGTCTCAGAGAGTCAGAGAGAGTCAGAGAGAGTCAGTGTATCTCACAGAGTGTGAGAGAGATTCACAGTGTGTCTCAGAGAGTGTGGGACAGAGTCATAGTGTGTCTCAGAGAGTGTGAGAGAGAGTCACAGTGTGTCTCAGAGAGTCAGAGAGAGTCATAGTGTGTCTCAGAGAGTGTGAGAGAGAGTCACAGTGTGTCTCAGAGAGTGTGAGAGAGAGTCACAGTGTGTCTCAGAGAGTGTGAGAGAGAGTCACAGTGTGTTTCAGAGAGTGTCACAGTGTGTCTCAGAGAGTCAGAGAGAGTCAGAGAGTGTCACAGTGTGTCTCAGAGAGTGTGAGAGAGTGTCACACTGAGTCTCACAGAGTGTGAGAGAGTCACAGTGTGTCTCAGAGAGAGTGAGAGAGAGTCACAGTGTGTCTCAGAGAGTCAGAGAGTTTCATAGTGTGTCTCAGGGAGTGTGAGAGAGTGTCACACTGAGTCTCACAGAGTGTGAGAGAGTCACAGTGTGTCTCAGACAGTCAGAGAGAGTCTCAATGTGTCTCAGAGAGTGTGAGAGAGAGTCACAGAGTGTCACATTGTGTCTCAGAGAGTGTGAGAGAGAGTCACAGTGTGTCTCAGAGAGTCAGAGAGTTTCATAGTGTGTCTCAGAGAGTGTGAGAGAGAGT
>NW_025172469.1:0-1839 GCF_004010195.1 Chiloscyllium plagiosum | reverse complement strand
GTGAAGTTGACTGTTGCTTGCCCAGATTTGCTCAGCATTTCTTCAGATTATCTCTGCGTCGAGGTGAGTGTCTCCGAATGTTTTGTCCAAGTCTATCTCTAATAACTCCACAGACCACGTGCCTCAGATTCCATAGAATCTGTTTCAGTGGAGCTTACAAATAGTATGGAGAAGCCAGCATTGGTGTATTATATATCTTACCGCAAATTTTTGCACACATTGTGTGCATTTTACGTTATAGAAAATTGGTATGTACATATCTTGGATGCTGCAATTTTAATGGATGATGTCAAGTTGCATCTGAACTGCCTTAACTAAGTGACTGCTAATTTTGTGAAAAATAAATTTCATAAGTGTATATGAGGTAGGTTGAAGATCGTGTTGTGAATCGAGCTCTATCCCAGGCTTTTCAGATTTGGTGTTTTGTGTGGTCAAAAGGGCTAAATAGTAAACTTGCACTGAATCAGCTTTTGAGAAAAATTGACAAGAAAATATTGTATTTTACGCAGCGTCTGCGTACAGTATGGACATTTTGAGCATTACGGTCAAACATCATGGAACCCTGGAGGAAAGATGGCCTAGTTCGTTCGAGTGAAAATATAATATAACATTGAATGATAGACAAGCAATAATTATTACTTTTATAAATACTGCAACGTCTGAAAATACATATAGTTTTCGAAGATACAAACAGCAAATAAAAAAAGGTGGTGATTTAACGATGGTTAAATGAAGAAACTAAAGATTGTATTAAAACAAAGAAAGTGGCTTCAGATGAATTCCATACTTTGTAGAAACGTCAGAATTCTGAAAAAAAATCCATTAAAAGACGGTCATGAAACTCAAAAAGAAATCAAAATGCGAGTAATATTACAAACGAACAGGAAACACAAACACTGACAAAGTATACTGTCTATAATTCAAAAAGGGCAAAATAAAAGCAAGATCAACTGTGGAACATTGTAATAGGGACGTGACAACATATCGTGGAGAACTGGGAAATCGTAGAGAAACGAACTAACTGGTTTGCATCAGCCTGCATGGAGGAAAATCCAGCAAATCTCCCAGAGATGCCATTCGATCATAAGAACGTTTGGAATGAAAGATGCAAAATCAATTCATATTTGTAACAAGGTCATACTTTAAAAAGGCAGCTGGATTGAGCTTTTATAAGTTTGACAGACCAGATATACCACATATCAGAACATCAGAAAAGAAGGGTGATAAACATATTCATCGCACTGTCGATGATGGTGTTTTATTTTTCTGTACATCCTACAAATCTAGAAGCCACTCCAGATAACTGGAAGATAGTAAACGTGATCCAAACGTTTACAAAACTAAGAAAAGATAATGTGGGTAACTGTTGACCAATGAACTTGACATCTACATCGAAGATTACAGAGCAGTGCAGGCTCTTTGGCCCTCGATGTTGCAGCGTCCTGTCAAACGCATCTGAACCCCATGTGAACTACACTAGTCCATGTGTGTTCATATGCTTGTCCAATGACGTCTTAAATGTACTTAAAATTGGCGAATCTACTATCGTTGCAGGTAAAGTATTCCATATCCTTTCTACTCTCTGTGTGGAATCTGTTGGAATCCATCATTTAGGATGATTTATAAGATATTTAGAAATTAACGGCAACGTTGGAGAGAATCAGTTTGTCTTTCTGGCAGAGAAATCATACTTGGCAACATTAAGAATTGATTGATGTTGTTTCTTGCAGCATAGACAGTGTCGACATAGTGGAAGTGGAATATTTGGATTTTCAGGAGGCTTTCTATAAGATCTTACACGGTGACTTCGGAAATGCAATAAAGGTAAAAGGTGTTTTG
>NW_025172468.1:0-1839 GCF_004010195.1 Chiloscyllium plagiosum | reverse complement strand
GCAGGGTGCCTGCAGGGTGGGGAGATAAATGAGAGAGGGGTGGAGGTGGGGAGAAAATAGCATAGAGTTCAATAGGTGAATGGGAGTGGGGATAGATGGGATAGGTCATAGAGGAGTGTGGGGGAAGGTAGCAAAGAGTACAATTGGTGAATGGGAGTGGGGATAAAGGTGATAGTTCAGAGGGTAGGGTGGAGTGGATACGTGCAAAGGAAGATAGGCAGGTCGGACAGGTCAAGGGGATGCTGCTGAGATGGAAAGTTGGAATTGAGGTCAGGTGAGTGACGGGGAAATGAGGAGACTGGTGAAGTCCGCATTGATGCCCAGGGGTTGAAGTGTTCCGAGGCGGAAGACGAGGCTTCTTCCTCCAGGCGGCGGGTGGTGATTGGATCTGCGATGGAGGAAGCCCAGAACTTGCGAATTCTCGTCAGAGTGGGAGCGGGAGTCGACATGTTGGGCCACAGGGTGGTGGGGTTGATTGGTGTGGGTGTCACGCAGAGGTTCCCTAAAGTGCTCTGCCAGGAGGCGTCCAGTCTATCCAATGTAGAGGAGACCACATCGGGAGCAACGAATACAATAAATGGCATTTGTGGATGTGCAGGTAAACCTTTGATGGATGTGGAATGGTCATTTGGGGTCTTGGATGAGGTGAGGAAGGAGGTGTGGCGCAGGTTTTGCAATTCCTGCGGTGGCAAGGGATGGCGCCAGGAATGGATGGTGGTTTGTTGGGCGGCGTGGACCTGATCAAGTCGTCACAGATTAGCGTCTGGCTTCAGTGGTGTAGAGATCAGTGCGCCAATTTACCACTGCACGTACTTTATCCGCTGGTTTGATGTTGATTTTGGGATTGGAGCAGTATGTGTGGAAGAATGCGCATTGTGAGGGTGAGAGGTTGGAGTGGGGGAGAGAGATAGACAGGTAGAGGCGGTTAATGTCTCTTTGGCAGTCGGAAATGAAGAGATCTAGAGCGGGTAATAGGCCAGCACAGTGTGTCCAGGTGCATGGAGTGTGCTGGAAGCAGGCAAAGGGGTCCTCAGAATGTGTGTCGGAGTAGGAGGTCGAGGAAAAAGTGTTCGACAGCATGGCTTGTAAAAACTTATTGAAGTGTGGGCGGAGCGGCTAAATCCGCCCAGGATTGAGGACTGGTCGTTCGTCCACAGTGAGGGGGTGGTCTGGGGGGATGGTGAAAACGCGGCATGGCTGTGAGATGGGACCTGGTGTAGGTGTGGAGCTGGGTGTGTGGACAGAGCCTGTCATTGGAATGGGCTTGGTTCTAGGGAGAATGGGGATGGAGTCATGATCAGTGGTAGAGTTCCCCTCAGGGTTCTGGGGGGCGGGCAAGGTGACAGTGTGACCTGTGGGGGGCGTGTCAGCAGAATGAAGGTGAGTGGCGTTGGTGGGGGGGAGGTGGTGGCGAACACAACAATAGAGGTTCGGAAGTCACTGAGCGTGTGAAATCAGCAAGGATGTGACGGCGGAAGTGATGTCACGTGTGGGACATGAGGAATTGTGAGGGGTGGAGGTGGCGGTGGAAGCGGCCATGATGAAGAGCGAAAGTGACGTCATCGATTCCATGGGATGGTAGCTGCAGCAGCGACAGCAGCAGTTCTTCAGTTTTGTCGAACTTGAGAGAGAGATGGTTTTCGTTACATCACATCACCAATCCCTCTATCGTTTCTGTATTTTAATACGTCGTTGTTAAATGTCAATTTTCCTCTGGAGGTGTCATCTACGAACTTGTGATGGAGTTCCTATCAAATTTGACCACACACTCGTGGGTAGACGAAGAGGATAGTAGGTGGCTAACGATGCATCTTTGGTGTGGGATGGGGGGGGGGGGGG
>NW_025172467.1:0-1839 GCF_004010195.1 Chiloscyllium plagiosum | reverse complement strand
CTAGAATTTTTAAAGAATGTGTTACACTATTAACTTTTTGAAATATTTCAATAGGAAATGCTAGCCTAACGTTCGACACAATAATAGGAAGATTGGAGCAGCAGTAGTTCATTCAATACCTCGAAATTCACCACCACTTAATTAGATCATTGTGCATCTGCGAACTAACTCCATATGCCTACCTTTGGTCTAATCACTTTAACACCTTTGATTAACAACAAAAAAGTATCCCAAATTTAATGATTCAACTGCACAGAACAAAGTGAGACACGGTTTCCGAGAGATATTTCTGTGAGTATTTAAAGTGACACAATTATACTGTAACTAATTGCTCGTGAAAATAACTTTTAAACCTCTGACAATGTCAATATCCCAATCGTCAAATACAATTAATCTAAGACCATATTTCTTTATTTCAGGGAATTATAATGTATAATTGCCGGGTTAAAAGTGAAGAAAACTTCATTCCCATTATATCATGAAGAAATCGTTCTGTTAGTTTCGTGAAAACATAATTAGAAGGAATCTATTTAGCACGTCATTTTTTTGTGTGGACACACATGTGCCTCAAATCATTTTATATTCTTCGAATATATTTTTGAATGTCGAGATAGGTGGGGAAGTGTCAGACTTGTTACCTATTTTTGAGAAACTGGTCATCATGAACCTGCTTAAATTGCTAAATTCATGTGGTATTAGCATGTTTACAGTGCTGTTAGGAAGTGAGTCCCCTGATTGTGATCCAGAAAGCATAAATGTGCAGTGGAATAGTTGCAAGTCAACTTCGTGTGTGATTTGAAGAAAACTTTTCAGACGAAGCATTTACTTGCATGTATGCCTTTGTACTCAAATATCACAGTATTGTTTTAATGCTACCAAAGGAACTGGTGAACATCCACATTAGAATCTGAAGAAGGCACCAAGGCCCTTTTCGAGTACTATTCCTGTCATGAGATCATCATAACTCTTGCTGCTTGACAGTCTTTCCATCGACTGATAAAATCGACCCGATTGATTACTGTTCAATTAAGGAATGGTGCATTTTTAGAATTCTGTGCCACAGAAATTGATTGAGGTCAAATCATGAAATGACTAAACGAAGGAAATAATATTTTTGAATGTTTGAATGCAATAATGGTTTTGTCAGAAAAAAAGCTAAGCAGGGCACAAGCAGATTTTAAGCTATGAAAACAATGAATGGAGCATGTTTGGTACGTTTGCATATTATATCAAAATTGGTGCTATAACTGGCTGCCAATGTTATCTAAAGTACAAAGAAAACCTGATCGTCTGTAACAATGGATTACGGAGGGGCAGATGGACATTAACTTAATTGATTATGACGTGTTGAATTTTGGGAAGACAAATCAGCTCACAAATTAGAGTTAATGGCAGGGCTCTGTGTTGTGTTGTCGAACAGAGGGACCTGGGGGTTCATACCCATACATTCTTACAGAGTTAATAACATGGCATTGGGTGGTGTTGTCGAACAGAGAGACCTTGAAAGTGGCATCTGAAACAGCTAGCGTGTTGAAAAAGGTGTTTGGCACTCATGCCTTCATTGGTCAGAGCACTGTGTACAGGCATTGGGACATGGTGTTTCCACTGTCATGGACTTTGGAATGTACTGCCAGAGGAGGTAGAAAATGTAGAGATGTTATCACATTTAAAAGACGTTTGGACAGGTACAGGAATTGGGCAGAACTGGATGGACATGGGCCAAACACAGGAAAATGTAATTAGTTTCATTTCAGAATTTCCTTGGACATGGAGGAGCTGGGTGGAAGGATCTGTTTCTGCGGTATATGACTTTATGACTTGATTACTTTACGGTGGAAT
>NW_025172466.1:0-1839 GCF_004010195.1 Chiloscyllium plagiosum | reverse complement strand
AAAATAATTAAATGAAATTAAAAACAGTGCTTTGTTTAGTTGTTGAATGGAAATATTGGCATAGAAATTCAATACAGCCATGCATGATTTCAGTTGCGAAGGATGTGCAAAGCGTCCATTATAGTGAATAGCATGAGACTGCAAAGTTTGGGCTGAAAAGTGTATTTTGGTAGAAGCCACAAATAAAGGGATCCTGGGCCCACGATTGGTCAGTTGTTCATACAAATATGAAGCCCCTGTTCCAAAATTGGTCGACACTGAGTGCAGCAGGCACTTGGCCAGTTATATTCAATAAAATGTTATTTAACCAGAAGTCCTGAAACAGAACATTGAAGCCACTACTCAACATTACCCACCTTAATGTGAGTCAGGCTGAGCACCACTGCATGAAAATTCAGAGCTGACTGTCCCTCCCAGACAATCAATTCTTCCCTCTTTCCAAATAGTTTGCTGCTCCCCCCTCAATTGTCACCCTCCATTTTCTGATTGTAATGAGAGTTGGATTGAAAACAACTGGGGCTTCTGATAGAAGGAGAACGAAATGATTTTGATTGGGCTGAGGAAATGCAAATAAATTGGGCAGGGACAACATTGGCTGTTATTCTTAAAGAAGTTGATCAATTAAGTGAGCAGGGTACAATAGGTATTGCAATTAGCTCAGAAATTACAGAACGCTTCAAACAAAATATAGATTGCTCAACAAAACTTCAGCAGAAAACCTTTAAAAATGAATATGACCAGTCAAAGAAAATTAAAAGTGAAATAAAGTTTGCTAGTACAAATCTTGAAGGGAACACAATGAAAGGGTCTACTAGGATGATTCTAAGAAATTGTCAAAAGCATGCTAAAAAGATCAGATGGACAGATAGAGACTTGTGGGATAAAAAGCTTAGCTGTGGAAGCTAAGCATTTTTTAAAAATGATTTCATTACCACAATAACAAATGGCAGAAAAGATATAAAAACCAAAAAAGATACAAGTGGACTGAGATAAGCAGAAAATATTGCAGTGAATATTCTAATTTACCACTTCTATGCAAGTCAGATGACACCAGATCATAGTCCAACAGGTTTATTTGAAATAACAAGCTTTCAAAGCGTTGCCACTTCATCAGGTCAAGTGAGAAAGAAGCACACAGACATAGAATTTGTAGGCAGAAAGATCAATGGACAGACAGATCAAATATCATACATATGGTGTGTGGGGGGTGTTGACAGACCAAATAATAGGTTTCTGCAGGTGATCAAGAGTGCCAGTTGGTATGAATAAAGTGTCAACAGCTGAATAGCAAGCAAAGGATGACCTATAGTGTGATTAAATGCGGCAGAGAGAACTTCTGCAAGACATGTCAGATCATCATGGATACTACCATTACAAGTGGGAACACCACCCACCACACACAGGGCAGATACTTGTGTGACTGAGCCAATATTGTCTATCTCTACGCTGCAGGCAAGGATGCCCGAAGGCATGGTATATTGACAAGACTATGCAGGCCCTACAACAATGGATGAATGGACACTGCGCAATAACAGCTAGTCAGTTGGGGAACACTTCAGCTATCAAGGACATTCAGCCTCCCATCTTTGGGTAAGTGTCCTCCAAGACAGCCTTTGAGATACACAACAATGCAGAATTGTCGAGCATAAACTGATAGCTAAGTTCCATCCCCATGAAGACAACCTCAACCATGATCTTGGGTTCATGTTACACTACATGTGACTGCACCACACTGCTGTATCAGTAAAATCTTCCTTACTGTCCTGTTTTGATACCATCACCCTGATAAATTCTTATGATCTCTCTATCTTAATTAGTGTGTACAGTTTTGGATTAATT
>NW_025172465.1:0-1839 GCF_004010195.1 Chiloscyllium plagiosum | reverse complement strand
ATAGCGCTTTTCCATTGCACGATTTTCTATAGCGGTTTTCCATAGCGTGATTTACTATAGCAGTTTTCAATAGCGCAATATTCTATAGCGGTTTTCCATAGCGCAATTTTCTATAGTAGTTTTCCATAGCGTGATTTCCTATAGCGCTTTTCCATTCCACGATTTTCTATAGAGGTTTTCCATAACACTTTTTTCAATAGCAGTTTTCCATAGCGCGATTTCCTATAGCACTTTTCCATAGTGTGATTTCCTATAGCGCTTTTCCATAGCGTGTTTTTCTATAGCGCTTTTCCATAGCGTGATTTCTTATAGCAGTTTTCCATAGTATGATTTTCTATAGCAGTCTTCCATAGCGCCATTTTCTAAAGCAGTTTTTTCTAGTGTGATTTCCTATAGTGTTTTTCCAAAGTGCGATTTTCTATAGCAGTTTTCCATAGCGTGATTTCCTGTAGCGGTTTGCCATAGTGCAATTTTCTATAGTGGATTTTCCATAGCGCGATTTTCTATAGCGGTTTTCCATAGCGTAATTTTCTATAGCAGTTTTCCATAGCGCAATATTCTATTGTATAATTTTCTATAGTGGTTTTTCATAGCATGATTTCCTAGTGCGATTTTCTATTTTTCATAGCATGATTTCCTAGTGCGATTTTCTATGGCAGTTTCCAATCGTGTGTTTTTTTTAACGGTTTTTCATAGCGTGATTTCCTATAGCACTTTTCCATTGCACCATTTTCTATAGAGGTTTTCCATAGTGTGATTTTCTATAGCAGTTTTCCAAAGTACGATTTTCTACATCAGTTTTACATAGCGTGATTTCCTATAGCGCTTTCCAATTGCACAATTTCCTATAGAGGTTTTCCATAGCGTGATTTACTATAGCAGTTTTCAATAGTGCAATATTCTATAGCGGTTTTCCATAGCGCAATTTTCTATAGTCGTTTTCCATAGTGTAATTTTCTATAGTAGTTTTTCATAGCGTGATTTCCTATAGCGCTTTTCCATTCCACGATTTTCTATAGAGGTTTTCCATAACACTTTTTTCTATAGCAGTTTTCCATAGCGCGATTTTCTAAAGCAGTTTTTTCTAGTGTGATTTCCTATAGTGTTTTTCCAAAGTGCAATTTTCTATAGCGGTTTTCCATAGCGTGATTTCCTGTAGCGGTTTGCCATAGTGCAATTTTCTATAGTGGATTTCCATAGCGCAATATTCTATAGTGGCTTTCCATAGCACGAATTTGTATAGCGGTTTTCCATTGCGTGATTTTCTGTAGCAGTTTTCCATAGTGCAATTTTCTATAGCAGTTTTCCATAGTGTAATTTTCTATATATTGGTTTTTTATAGCGTGATTTCCTATACCGCTTTTTCATACCGTGATTTTCTATGGCAGTTTCCCATAGTGTGATTTTCTATAGCGGTTTTCCATCGCGTGATTTTCTGTGGCAGTTTTCCATTGCGTGATTTTCTATAGCGGTTTTCCATAGTGTAATTTTCTATAGTGGATTTCCATAGCGCAATATTCTGTAGCGGTTTTCAATATTGCGATTTTCTATAGCAGTTTTCCATAGTGCGATTTCCTATAGCGTTTGTCCATAGTGCAATTTTCTGTAGCAGTTTTCCATAGCGTGATGTCCTATAGTGGTTTTCCATAGTGTGATTTTCTATAGCAATTTTCAATAGTGCGATTTTCTATATGCGTTTTACATCGTGTGATTTCCTATAGCGCTTTTCCATAATGTGATTTTCTATAGTGGTTTTCCATAGCGTGATTTTCTATAGCAGTTTTCCATAGTGCGATTTGCTATAGCCGTTTTCCATAGCGTGATTTTCTATAGCAGTTT